>NC_091133.1:35958581-36186081 GCF_040183065.1 Periplaneta americana
TCCCCTACATTATTATAAATTACGATATTCAATCCACGCTTCATGTCATTATGCAGAAATCTGTTGTCTCTGCCTATCCCTCTCCACAGCTGAACATGACTACTTTTACACGCATGTAAACAAACCCGTATCTATAGTCAAGGAACAGTTAACAGTTAACCAGTTGCTCTACCAACTGAGCTACCTGGCCGCCAACCATATTATGTACAATTTTATTTTGTGATTCCTTAAGTTCGGTCTTTATGCAGACTAACAAAAATTGCCTCACGTTGCCCTGTGTTATTTTCTCGACCAATGTGTAGTCTCACATGTTTACTTAATGATCTCGAAAGGTAAAACTGCCCATACTTGCCCCTTTTGATAAGATTTAGATAAATATATTTATTGGGAAAATATAAAAATGTGTATAGAAAAAGCAGCCTATGAGGCAATTGGAAAGAAGAAGAAAATAAGGAAAAAGGCAGGTGTAAGAATTTGGAATGAAACCATAGAACAAGCAGTGAATGAAAAAAGAAAAGCATACATACAATTTCTACAAATGCAAACTGAAGAATCTAAAGAACAGTACAAGCAAAAACGAAACCATGCCAAAAAATTAATAACAAATGCACATAAAGAATCTTGGGATCAATTTATAATACAGATTGAAAACGATGTACATGGTCGACAAACTATGTCTTATAAAATTATGAAGCATCTCAATCAATCAGAAAGAGATACAGCAAATATAAATGTAATAGACAAAGAGCAGTGGAAGCGACATTATAGATCACTGTGGTGCAACGAAAAATCAGGAATGGAAATAGAAGAAAATGCACCTAGCTATGATACCTCGGTCGATCCAATTACATTAGAAGAACTGAAAACAGCACTAGGCAATATGAAAAATAGAAAGGCTTGTGGACCTGATGGCATAAATACTGAATTATTGAAATATGGAGGTTTAATCCTACATTTGAGACTACTACATTTACTAAATGAATGCTGGAGAAGTTATACAATTCCCAAGACTTGGAAAGTAGCAGAAGTAATTTCACTTTTTAAAAAAGGAGAAAGAAATAATTGTAAAAACTACAGAGGAATAAGCCTTTTAAATACTACTTATAAAATACATACTAAAATAATTAATAATCGCCTAAAAATGATACCTGAAGTGAATCTAGAAGAAGAGCAGATGGGTTTTAGAAAAGGGCGCTCATGCAGTGACAATATTTTCAGTATAAAGAGAATTTTAGAGAAACGACGAGAAGTCAATCTAGAAACGCACATAGCTTTCGTTGACTTCGATAACGCTTTTGATTATGTAGAACGATCCAAATTATGGAAAATAATGTATAATAAAGGTTACCCTCCACATTTGATAGAAATAATAAAATGCCTCTACACAGATACAAAGATAATAATAAACACAGGAACATCGAAAACAGAAGAAATAAGAATAAATCAAAGACTCAGACAAGGTTGTAGCCTATCACCTAGTCTCTTCAACATATATCTAGATGACTTAATTAAAAAATGGAAAATGGAGGTGAATCCAGGTATAAAGATTAGTAAAGATACATTTTTAAATATTCTAATGTTTGCCGATGATGTAACATTAATACAAGACAGTGAAGAAAAATTGCAATATGCCATTCATAAACTACACCTACTAGGAAAAGAGGACTATAATTTGAGCATATCAACTCATAAAACTAAAGTAATGGCCCACAGTGGTAAATTTCCAATTCGACAAAAATAATAGTTGATAATAAGCCCATAGAACAAGTATCTCATTTTGATTATTTAGGTTGTAACATAACTTATGATGTAGATAGAGATATTGACAACAAAATAAGCAAATTTCAGTGGATATGCGGAACAATAAATAGAACACTAAAAAATAAAACTAGAAAAGAAACAAAACTAAAGTTCTATAAAACTATGGCAGTACCTGTGTTGACATATGGAAGCGAATCATGGATAATTAAAGAACGAGATAAAAGTAAATTACAGGCTGCAGAGATGAGGTTTCTTCGCAGAGTAAAGGGATGTACAAGAAGGGATCTGATAAGAAATGAGGATATCCGTAAAGAATTAAATATATACAGCATAAACGATAAAGTTGAAGATTATAAAGAAAAGTGGAAAGAACACCTATCTCGAATGGATAATGAAAGAATTCCAGCACTGATACAACAATATCAACCTAAAGGCAAAAGATATGTCAGACGTCCTAGGAAGAGGTGGAACTGAATAAAATGTGAAGACGGAACAGGCACTAGCCTAAACCATGAAGTGAAGATGATGATGATATTTATTGGCGTATTTCAAATTAATCATCTAAAATACGAATATTCTCAGTATTAGTTAATTTCTTCTCTAAAGCAAAACTATGTTCAATTTGGCTATCAAATAGTTAGAAAAGTTAAAATTAACAAATTTTTCGTCATTTATTTTGGTTTCAGAATGGAGTACCGTTGCAAAAGGAAGGAATTGTTAGATGATTTATAGAAGGAAAAAAGCGGTAGAGAAAAACAGAAAGACGTAGTATTGCAGTTTCTTATTACAAAAATCAGTATAGAAGACTCCTACGATCAAATTAAATTGTTAGAAAGACATTTTTCCCGTTTTTTTCAGTAATTTGTTTTGCAGACTCGATAAATCGAACAGGATGAGTGATAGATTTTTTAAAAACAATGAGCAGTGGTTAGATTAAGAGTTTGTATGTGGTTTAAATGTTGTGAAACCTACTCTACAGAAAAGAAGAAGACCACAGGCAGAGTTTGGGGGGAACAGTAGTAGGTCTAAGCATAGAAAAATTGAAAATGTAAGAAAATCTGTAGAAAGTGTGGAAAGTTTAACATTTGCTGCAAAAATGAAGTATTGCGAGTCTGGCAGTGAAGACCATGCTAGGCTTTTAGAGGAGATGAATAAAACATCTACTAGAGCTTTCAAAATTAGAAAAAGCTGGACATTGGCATCAACTAGCAGCTCTGTTACAAGATGCTATGATGAAGAAGAAGCATTGGCGCTTTTCCTGGAGGCAAATTTTACAACACACCAGTACAATATGATGAGATGAGGTGCCAAAGATCGAAATGCAGGGCAGGGTTTACCAATCCAGCTATGTCCTTGAGACCAATTTTCAGATTAGGATATTTTCTCATCCATAAAGAGCATGCTTCATTATAAGCACTCTTGAAAGGTTTCATCACAACTCTATCAAGCGGTTGCAATTTGTGGGTAGTATGGGGTGGTAGGCTAAGCATGTGAGCATGATGCTTTTTTGCGTACAAAACCACATCCAGATCCTTATGGCTGGCATGCCCATCCACAATTAAAAGAACAGGGCTTTTTTTCGCATGGATTCACTTTGTCTACAAAACTTTTCATCCATTTGAGGAAGCCTTCTTTCGTGATCCACTCACTTGGCTGGCCATCAAAAACACTTCCTACTGGTGCATCTTTTGTTAAGTCATTCAACTCTCACATGTGGAAAGATAAACAATGGTGGACTGTACTGATCACCGGAAGCATTTATTGAAAGGACAGTAACATTCTTACCCCTCTCTCCAGATGTTAGTTTTCCCACTTGTTTTTTTCCTTTGAGTGACAAAACTTTGAGCTGATCGGTGTGGACACAAGACCACCAGTCTCATCTGCATTGAATATTCTTGTTGGATTGTATGAATATTTCCCCATCAGATCACTTAGCTGATCAAAAATTCTGTCTGTTTGCTCTCTATTGAAACCTGCTGCCCTCTGTAAACTGGTTGATTCTGCCATCCTTAAGCTCAGATCTTTATGTTTCTTCATGAATTCGTAATAAAATTCCTTCCCGGTCATCATTTTTGTCGTACTGAAATGACGAACAACTTTTAGTTTCTCTGCAAACTGGTACGCGAGTTTTAAAAACTCATTTTTATTTAGTGGCATGAGTGGCTGTCTTTATATGATTATACAAGTCGGCATCTTGCTCGTCAGTAAAAGTTCTCTGAAAAGTCCCACTATTGGCTGTACATGATTTCAATGGGATTACCTTACCATCTTCAAGAGCTTTAATCCGATCTCCTAAAGTACTTCTGGGTACATTAAAACGAACACTTGCTTCTCTTATTGTCATTTCTTTGTTACGTACTTTATGTACAGCCAATACCATGTTTTCTTCCTCCCATTTTCCTCTTATTTTTCCCATTTTTTTTTCCTGAAATAAAATGCACAGCCATTATTATCAATGCATGGATCACGACCTTCACTGTCCGATCCTGCCCGCCACTTTATTGTCCGATACCACCTGAATGACGCGCAGTAACAAATAAATGTCTGAAAGGAGTAGCTTTGAAGTTCAAGGGATTTTAACACTACAGTTTATAGAGTAAAATATGTTGTTTTAATCAGTGTGCTTAAAATCTAACTCGACTTACTTTTACTCCAGAAACTTGCTGGCAAATTTAACTCCTTGCAGGGCTACACACAACACCAACAACAAATTAACCACACACAAACAATGCTACAGCTGGACTAAATGTGGCGAACACATAACTCCAGCATGCAGCCGGACCTGTTAGTTACTTCCTATTCCCGCTTATGGCAGCACCTGTTTGGCAACTGAGTTTGTCCGATACCAGCTGCTGTCCGATACCACAAGACATTCCCCTATAATGGACTATTGAGCATGCAATGCAGCATATTCCAGTATTTTGTGGCATAAAGCCCCAAATTAGTATATTTTGTAAAAACAATAATATTTAGAATTTATTTTCAGCACGTAATAATTTTCCCTTAACTGTAATCGACGGTGGGAAATTCCTTGCATATGCAGTATGGGTGTGGAAAAACCAAAACCACCACACTATGCTTTTGTTTCATTATGCTGCTGCACAACAAGAAGCATTCCCAAGCACCTCTACCTACCTGACTTCATCATCATTATCATCATCATCATCATCATCATCATCATCATCATCATCTATACAAGTGTTAGGCCATGTCAACTATTACAATCTCATAATAACCAGGAATTTTCTCCTCAGCTCTTTTTCGGATGTCCCACAGATCTTTTCCCATGGGGTTGATAGTGAAGCATAGCTTTTGGAATTCTGTGGGATCTCACACATTGCAAATGGCTCATCCAGTTCTAATATTTCTGTATGAAATAGAATACTGATTCCAGACTGAGTTCTTCCATTACTTCGTCTTTGCGTTTATGATCTCATTTTGTATATCATGCTGTTCTTTGCATAAATCTCGTGCATTCATCCATCCACCTTAAAGTCCATGCCTCACTACCATAACAGAATACAACGTTTGTTAAAGGCGTATTCTAGTGCTTTTCTATACCAGGGAAGGTTTCATTATCCTGTTTATTATTTCCATAGTTTTGGAGTACTTTACAATTTTGCTTATTATATCCAAATAATGATCAAATATTAATTTGTAGCCAAGATATGTAAAATCATTGACTCATTCTAAAATTTTGCCATCTACACATATTTTACTAGGGACAGGTTATTTTCACCAGAAGGCCTTCCTGTATTTATTTCCATGTTATATTTTTTTGCAATGATGTTTAAATTACATACTGAGTATTGTAAATAGTTTTCTGCAGATAATATTAAAAGTAGGTTATCTGCAAATATCAATGAAACTGTTTTTAAATTTCTGTTTACCTGAAACTGACCATGTCGCATTTGTCTCAATTCCTGAAGAATGTAATTTATGTGCATTATAAACAGAAGGAGGGAGAGACTGCTGTTTTACTTCTATGTTAATTTCGAGCCATTCTGAGGTCCTATTATTAATTTTACCTGAAATTAAATTTGTCCAACCTAACCTAAAAATCCCATAATCACATTTTCTCTGTTTTACTTATTCTCAGTTGGTAATTTTTTTAAGAAGTTTATTTATACACACTTTAACATCTGTGGTCATATCACGTGTGTAGGGTATATCAATAGGTCGTGGACTTTTGTTCTGACTCTGTTTTTATTGTGTGTTATAGATGGCTTATGTTCATGTAACTGATTTAGATTTTGTTTTAATGTTTATGATATTGATGATTAAGGAGATCATGAATCTTGGTATGAAAATTTCCAATCCAGCATGTGCCTTTGTGATTGAGTGAAACCATAAAAAACCTCAATCAGATTGGCTGACCAAGGGGTTTGAACCCAGGACCTTCCAAATACGAGGCTCAAAGACTACCATTTGACCCGACTCGCTCGATTTTTTTATTGCTTATCCAATTTTTGTAATTTTATTGTTTGTTAGTTGCAATTATAACAATAAACGTTACACTACAGTAGACTACTAAGACATGCTGTGTTGTGCAGTGTTGTTCAGTTGTGCAATTAAAAGTTCTTCACCCAGTATTCACACAATGTAAACCATGCGAAAATTTCAGGACACTGTACTGGAATGTGGGCGCTTTTTAGATTGTAATAATGGTGAGGGCATGCCTTGCTCCAAAACATGACGGCCTTTTTTCCTAGAATTGGTAAACCCTCATAAACTCCCATTTTCTCTTCAGCTCTTAGGCGCATGGTAGAAATAAAATATGACAATGACTTCAAGAATTGGCAGCTGAGCTAAGTGTTTATTTCTTGCTCGTAGTGAAGAATGTGAGGGAAAGCCGTCATGTTTTTGAGCAAAGTTGTAAGTGTAAAGGTGTCGTCTTTACATGCAATGAAGGCGTTTTGGGGTCAACAAGGTAGATCTTCATGCCCGAGTTACCTCCCATACATAGTGAGAAGAAAGTAACTAGTGGATTGTAAATAGAGAGAATAATTAAATAACATTATTTCATGATATGAATACTTCACTTGAGGTCGTTCCACGTTAATTTATCTACATAGGCCTATTTCCAAATAATAGTCAGCCCTTCTTTCTTTCTGCATTGCATAATGATCTGTATTGTATAAAATTCCTCATAATAAGTATTTATTATGATAACTTGAAATTATAATATTAAAATTTTCGCTTATGTACATGCTTGTTTAGCTTCATAGTCAACATTGAAATCTCTGGTTGTAAGGTTAACACATCGCAATTCCAGTAATTGTATGTGCAAATCTATTGATATATCCAGTGATGTCATTCTAATTTTTTTAACAACCGGTTCTCTCTGCTAATAATCGCAAATTTAAAAATATTAAATAACGTAATAATAAACAGCTACAAATAAAGGAAAACTGCAATTCAACATTCTCTTGTATAACAAAATTATGTGCATAATTTAAAATGCTATCTCATGTTGCAAAGAAGGGGCGTAGATTTCTGACACTTCATCTGTGCGCACTGCAGCAGAGGGTTGCCTCACTACAGACACATCATATCATATACATTGTCCTACCTACTATACTATTATATGCACAAATACAGTATAATATACAGCATTATACTATATACACAAATTAAATAAAAACAATAGAAGCAGGAAATACATGTGTTTGTGTGTTCTTTACTCAGAAACATTACTGTAGATTAATTGCATTGATGTATAATTTCTTGTAGTTGTATTGTATTTCTGGTGGTGTGGAAGAGAAGGCCTGATGGCCTTAATTCCACCAGAGTAAATAAATAAATAAATAAATAAATAAATGTTTCCTGGAAATGAGGCAGCATGGGTCAAGTGCTGTTCTATGCATCCACAAAATCTTTTTTACTTTCTCCCAACGTTCGTATCTCCAACACAATAACGGCAGATAAAGTGTGAGAAATCCACAGAACAACACCAACTAACTAACTTTCAATATCTGCTCACACCAACATAATGTTTGGATTATGGCAAGATGCACCAGCCAGGAATAAGACAATGTGGTGCTTGTTTGTTGTAGCCCTGTGCTCCACATAAGGAAATACTATACTATCCCAAGATGCATCTGCATACACACTTATACCACACACTGTTACACCAAGTTAATTTAACATGTTCAGCATATCACTGCCACTTCTAGCAACGCCATTTTGTATCTTTGGTCCAGGGAAAATACAATATGTTGTTGCAAAAAGTGGCAGGATTAAGTCTTTCCATAAATGATGAGTACTTTCCTTGGACCAAAAATACAGTATGGCTTTCCTAAGAAGTAGGGTGATGTACTAAGCATATACCACTTTAACTTTTTTCGAAACATCAGCCAATGGAACCAATTTTACTTTTCTCAGGCATAGGGTAAGGTTGCTATCAATGGGCCACTTAAAATAAATCTGATATAATATCCTCGGATAAAGTAATATTTATTTCCTTTTTCAAGCAAACTTAAATATTATCTTCTGTATTTCACTACGCTATAAACAGAGGTTATAAATATCCGATGTTAATGAAATATCTGGAAAATAAAAGTAAGCATCATCGGCCCAATGAAAGAAACTTGTTTCCTTCATTGGGCCAGGTAGTGTCCATGAATGGGCTGCAGAATAATATTGTTAAATAACAACCCACATCTAAATAAATGCCTATACACAATATCTTCGACATTAATATGAGTAGTGTGTTGGCATGTGGATCCACAGAATGTGTATTCGAACACAAGCATGACCACTAGGGCACTTACAAAAATCTTCAGACATTTCATTAACACAAGAAAATGAAATACATCATTGTCAGTTTGTAATCAGGTTTCGACCTGTAGCATTTATATCTCAAATTATTTACGATCTTAAAGAAATAAAAAGAAAAGACTTTAGGCCCTATTTGTTCTATAGCGTGATTAAACAGAACTAAAACATTTAAAAAATAACGAAAGTTTAAGGGCTAATCAAACAAAACAGCAATTTATATACCTAAAAACAAAACATATCAAGACAATTGAAGTATTAGACTATAAATACCATTACTTATTCTTAAGCCAGTTAAACTCTATCCTTCTTCTCTCTTTGGCTGACCAAATAAAAAACTGAAAAACTTAAAAAAGAACGTGCAATGGAAAACATGAATTCAGTTTTCTTTATAGCAGCTAACATGAGAAAAAAACGAAACTTTTATAAAACGTTGTCAAACTTTAGTCACAGTTTTCGCAATAGAACACTTTGGCTTCTTTGGAATAGCAGCACAATTCTCACGAACCCACTCGTTGCATGACAGACAGTGAATCATATCTTCTTTTATGCCATTGCAACAGATGCCATAATACCATGACTCCTTCTTATAATTACACCTCGTTGAACTATTTGAAGAAAATGAGAGTTTGGTTTGAGCTGACTTCTCTGGTGCAGAATTTTCAAGACATCTCCTTTTAGTTGTTCGCTTTTTACCTCTTCCAGCCTCTGCTTGTATGGACTGCTCGTGATCACTACTATTTTCTGACCTTTATTTGCACTTCTTCCGAAAGAAATTTTGTTTGGTATAGGAGAAGATTTCACCCAAGGAAACTTGCAATTTTGGTGCCAACGTTGTTGTATCAGCTGGAAGACATTCTAAACTATCTTGACTTCCAGATGCTATTGCTCCTTTTTCTAGATTCACGGTATTAGGCCAATTTGGTTCTGGAATTTCCTCATTCAAAAGTCCAATTGTAGAAGCTTCATTAACGGGAACATCATCTGTTTCAAACTGCATCGTTGCCACAAAATGGCAATCTTGGAACATGGCCCTGTTGACTGGCCAAACTCCAGTTTTTGCAAATCCATTTACTGCAGTCCCTATTGTTGCCGCCAGTCCACATGTTTTACCAAACAGTCGTGGTATATGAAATTGGGTAACAACTTCAGATTTGCTTACTCAAATGCTTAAAAAACGACACGTCCAATGGCTGCAACCTAAGAGTAGTGCCAGCTTGATGACTCCATTCTCTGAGCAATATCTAGAGCATCGAGATTTCTGGTGTGAGTTGAATGTCCATCGAGAAGAAGCAAGACTTCTCCTTCCTTTGAAGAATGGACAGTGTCAATGAAATGCCTTAACCACCTCACAAATACATCTTTGTTAATGTATCCACTTTCAGGATAATAAGCAAAAATTGTTCCCGATGAAGCTCCATCTTCTAATCCTTTTGCAGAACACGCACGTTTGTAGATGATCAGTGGTGGAACATACTGACATGCAACACTTGTGCAGCAAACTGGATTAGTAGAGAAACCTCTGTTGCCACTGGCTGTCAAACCTACTGCTCTTTTACCTTTGAAGGCAAGCATCTTTCTAGGTTTGTTTTACGCAGTTTATAAACCAGTCTCATCAACCTTGAATACTCCCATTGAATCGAGCTGGTTTTCGTCAACAATTTTCTGCAAGGTATCAAAAAAGTGACATGTTTTCTTTATTAAACCCCTTAGCTCGAGTAAAAGAGGTCGACTCTGGTTGACGCAAGTTAAGTTCGGGATGTATAATACAATTTCTTTCCGACGATTCTCTTTTCTTTACTGAATATACAAGGGATTTCGTTCCTTTTGGCTATATCAAAAGCTAGTAAGCGCAATTCCCTTGGCGTAAAACCATAATAGGCCTAAATTTCTCAAGTTTGAGAACATTAGCAATAAATTCATTTTCCACTTCTGTGGGAAGATCAGCTATGATACCTATACTTTTTTTTATGTTCAACAGCAAAACAATTCTTGCCCGCTAAATGTCTTTGTAATGCTACCCTAGGCACACTATATGTTCTGGCAGCCTCATTGACACCCATGTCACCATTTCATACTGCAGCTAAAGCATGACTCATACCATCTTCCTGCCACCAATCATATTTCATTTTTGACGGTATCTAGGAAAGAAAACATACATATTTATAATATATGCATGTATAACTAATCATTAGTTTACATTATACACGTATTAAATCAGCTAGCACGGCTCTTTGTTAACTAATTCGAAACAGTAGTTATGGTTTCCATCATTGGGCCACTAGCCCATTCATAGCAATGCAGACTGACTCATTGAAGGCAACTAGCAGTGCATCGTTTAACATGACTCTGTATCCGTCCACAGTAACTAAATTTTTAATGGAAATATGACTAAATAACGAGAATTCATCGTACTTTCAGACAGTGTCTGTAGAAATTTATACAGGATTAATATTTGACAGAAATGCTTCCTTCATTACACTAGTAAATTAAAAGAAAAACTTGAAAATCTTACCTTATTTCACTTTTGCTTTGTGTCTGCGTCGAGCAACTCACAACTAATATGGCGACACTTTGGCAAACCCCAAGTACACTAAACAGCCACCAGAGTGTACCTATTGTCAATACCTATGGAGAAATCGAGCCGGCCCATTGATAGCAACCTCTACCACCACTACTACAGGCTTGGTTTTAAGAATCGACGCATGTGAGGTGCAGGCCGGTGCTGTGTGCCATCTTTGCAATGACGTGCGAGGCTTGTGGTTTCTCACGCTGAGGATTTAGTGGATCAGTTGCTGAACGCATGTTGTGTCCAATGAATCTCTCTGCCTGTTTGCCACTTTTGGGACAGGAAGTTAAGGATGAAGAAGAAATCATCCTGCACACTTTGGTGGAGAAGAGAGTGATATCTTCAGTAGACTGTCAATACTCCAAGTATCTAATTGTTTTATTTTCCTATTTTATTATTAATTTTTATCACAGATTTGTTCCTTGGACTCGCATAATTACGAACTTACATCCCTATCGATATAAAACATTAAAAAAATCTTTCCACATAATTCGTTTTTGGCAGTCTGAGACAAAAATAGGTAGAGTGATTCTAAAACAAGTTACAAAAGAGTTTTTTTACACTATTTTCTACACATTTACAGTTCCCTGTCCAACAATATGAAAGAAGAAGATAAGCATGGACTGGGGTTGTCCATGATATTATGGCAAAAACTGAAGTTTTTCTAATCTTACTTCACATACTTCGCTTTTGTCTCTTGACAGTGAAACTGCTGTTTTGTAGTTAAATTTTAAGTTAATGAAGTGATATCAGAGGTCGCTCCATTCTAATAACACTAGTCAGCGATGAAATTCCTGCCTCCAAAGTTTTAATGTTTTTAGGGTATTTTTAGCATGCTGAAATCAAATTCAAAGCCAAAAAGTTCCTATCACATACCGTTTTTTTGTTATTTTTATTTTCTTATAATATATTACGACAATTTATAGCATAATCATTTAAACTGTAATACTTTAACATATGTAGGTTTAGTATGTTAGGATATGAAAACCAAATGTATTCAACATATTTTTAAGGTGTTTATTTTGAAAACCAAGGACACTGGATGTTTCTTAGCAGATAGGGGGTGCAAGCACATAAGGAAGTTAGGGCGAAATAACGTGCAGCCTTGTCATTATTTTTATTTGTGAAAGATAGAAATGTCAGCCACTCCTTGGTGAGAGACTCAACTCAACTCATCTAGTTTCTCTCACATTTCATTAGACTGCGTTTCATCTGGAAACGAAACAAAATCAGTTTGAAGCTTTATTGTGGAGTAGAATGTTGAAAGTTTTTAGTTCAGTAAGAAAGTATTTACCATGTTGCATCGGGGATGTCTAAATAATCCAGACTGCTTTTGTTATATAACTTACGTAGGATATACACATTGCCTAAGCAGAGGTGTAATATTACAGATTTTGTGAAAAAGTCATACCATGCCTATTTTGGAATCAAACTTGGAGAATAAAGTAAAGCTTGGGCACCACACAAAGTATGTACAGTATGCACTGAAGAACTTCGTCATTTGATCAATTGGAGAAGACCGTTGCTATCTTTTGGAGTACCTATGGTTTGGAGAGAGCGGTCGAACCATAGTAATGACTGCTACTTCTGTTCGTGTGATGTGAAGAGGTACGATTCTAAACATAAAAATCAAATCGTGTATTCAGTTGTTCGGTCAGCCATTTTACCTGTGCCTAATGTATACCAATCCCTGTGCAACCAGAAAATCTTAAACAAACATCATTCTATTGGTACTGACAACATGAAATAGGTTTTAAATACTTTTTCTCCAAAGATGATAATCTTGTATATTGCAGTAATGTGAAAGAATTTATGCTAAAACTTGGACTTCCAAACTATAACCTAAGTGAATGGAGACTGTTCACTGATGCTTCCAAGCGAAGTTTAAAGAATTTCCTCCTTCATAACGGAAACGTTTTTGGTTCAGTGCCCATTGCCTATTCAGTGATCCTCAAAAAATCATACACAAATTTGCAACTGCTGTTATTGCGACTAGACTATAGGAACACAACTGGCAAGTTTGTGATGATTTCAAAGTTCTTACTAAGTTGCTGGGTCAACAATCTGGTTTTACCAAATTTCCATGCATTCTTTGCCTATAGGATAGTAGGGTACGAGTTGATCACTGGACTATGAAAGACTGGCCACCTCGACAAAATTTGGAAGTCGGTTGTAAGAATGTTGTGCACCAAAGCTTTGTGAGTTCTTCTAAAGTTGTGCAGCCATCTCTCCACATCAAGCTTGGCTTAATAAAACAGCTTGTAAAAGCTTTAAATAAGGAAGGAGGCTGTTTTAAGTACATATGTGAGAAATTTCCACTACTATCTGAAGCAAATTGAAAGAAGATATATATTTAATGGTCCATTTAAAAACAGTACGGATGAAAAGGAGAAATCAGCATGGATGTTGTTTTAAAATTTCTTGGCAACAAGGATCCTAATTACCGAAACATTGTGGCTAACATGCTTGAAGCATACAAGGAATTTGGTTGTAAGATGAGTATCAAAATTTTCTGTTTTCTCAGCTAGATTATTTTGCCGAAAATCTAAAATTTTTCAGCTAAGAGTAAGATGAACGATTTCACAAGGATCTGCAGGAGTTCGAAAGAAGGTACCAGGGATGCAGGAGCATCAGTATGCTTGGTGATTATTGTTGGATGTTAAAGCGTGAAATACCTGAAGAGAAACATAAAAGAAAGAGGAACAGGAGGACTTTCTCAACTAAGAAGCAAGTGGTGTAATTTTTTGTGTGATACATTGTGCCAATTTATATAGCCAATAGTGAAGTAAACAAGACAAAACAAAGCAAAAACACTCTAGTGACATGTATGAACAATCATACACATAATTTCAGCAAGTTGTGTGTTTTAAATATTGCTTTTGAATTTGTAAATAAAAAAGTGAAATGAAAAAGTTTGTGATGAAATTCACGTAATTATAAAATACATTTAAAGTGATTTTGCAAACACACCTGACGTGATAGAAGCAAACGGATTGAAAATTCGGATTCAGCACATCAACATTATATTATAAAATCTCATTACTTAGTTAGGCAACAAACACAAAGTTGAAATTCGCAGGCTAGTGTAATTTATGTCAATTTTATCAGGTATGAGTAAATGAATATGTCTAATAGTTTGAGATCTTCCCCTATGAACTGGCTCCTTGGGAAGCCAATCTCTAAATTGTCGACAGCAAGATTACCACGTGGATTAGACATGCTCCAAGTGCAGTGGCGTGCATTCAGGATAAGCTACTGAAGCACTGCTTCGGTAACAATATATTATGTCATTATAATTACACGATTATTCAATAATATCTGTATAAAATCGTCAGATTTCTTCAGAACATATAGAACTTAGAGCTTAATACGTTACACTATTGGTATGAGCATTGTGAGCAAACCGAAGCATTGTCACTTCTACTTCGGCTGAACAGCGAAGGAATTGCGCGCGCACCTCTGATGAAGACCACGGGCTATGTGCATCTGCACCCCACAATCCGAAGCTAGCATGGGTTGTGACGTCATTGTTACGCGTGTCAATTAAGAGAATGCCTGCAAGAGCATGGAGACGAGTACTGTCGGTGACTCAGAAGAAGACGAGCATGGAGTGAGGGGAAAGAGTGGATAATAGATTACATTACGACAACAGTGCGATACTTGTACTACTAGTGAGTGGAAACATTATTTCCGTCTACTAGTAGTACAAGTATTGCACTGTTGTCGTAATGATATCTGTTTACCACCCTTTCTTCTGTTCCCTTCCACGCTCGTCTTCTCCTGAGTCACCAACTATACCTGTGTGTTGCTTTCTTTTAGAGCAATAAGATGCTACACTTCGCCCCTATTTTTTTGTAGTTTTGTTCAGACTGTCGCGCTCAGAAGCATTCTCCGTAATTTTGAGTCACATGTGAGAAGTTGTATGTAGAAAGTGTAAAGTGTATCAGTAACAATTATGTTTTCTTCAGTGTACATGTTTGTCGAATGTATGTGAAAATGTTGTTGTTGTTGTTTTCTAATGCCAGGCATTTGACAATGAAGTCATTTGACCTCTTGCACTCCAATATTTTTAAAAGATATTATCATGACCAGCCACTGAAGCACAGATTTTGAGATGTTCCGAATCCATTTCTTGGTTTGAGTTGCACAATGGACAGTTAGGGGACTGATATATTCCAATTGTATGCAGGTGTTTGGCCAAACAATCATGGCCTGTTGCCAATCTAAATGCAGCTACAGACGATTTTCGTGGTAAATCGGGAATTTAATGTGGACTTTGATGCAGAGAGTTCCATTTTTTCCGTTGGGATTGTGTTATTAAATTTTGTTTGTTGAAGTTTAAGTATGTAGATTTAATAAACCTTTTCACAGAGTAATACGTAGATTTAGTAACAGGTCTGTAAGTAGCAGTGCTGCCCTTCTTTGCTAAATGTTTTAGTTCGTGAAGGTACCAGGTAGTAACTAATAATACAATACATTATATAATATAGAACAATGTCTACATGTATTATAAAAGAGCTTGTGTTGAAGCCCTTTTCCGCTCATTCTTTCCAAGAAAAAAATGAGATAATTAAAAATGGACGGCCAACACCAGAACTACCGAACTTGGTTCAAAAGACCAGTAAATTTACTAGACATTTTCAGTCTAATATGTATAGCAAATTTGACTGGTTAGCCGGCAGCGCTGAGCTAAATGCGGTGTTTTGCTGGTACTGTCTGCTGTTTGGAAAGGCTAGAAATACTAGTTGGACCAAAACTGGGTACACGTATTTGGGAAATTTAGTAAAATCTATAGCCGAGCATGGGCTGTCTGTTAACCACCTACGATCGTCTGTAGCTATAGCTGCTTTTGGGGAAAATAGAATAGAAACTGCACTTGATCATCAGCTTAAAAATTAAATATCTCTACACAATCAAAAGGTAAAGCGGAACAGGGACATCCTTAAAAGGCTTATTAATGCAGTGTGTTTTCTGGGAAAACAAGAGTTGGCCTTTCAAGGCCATGATGAAACAGAAAATTCTGTTAATCAGGGCAATTATGTGGAATTGCTGAAGTACACTGCAGAATATGATCCTCTTTTAGTGGAGCATTTAGAAACCTCTACTGTGTTTAAAGGAATTTAAAATCGAATTCAAAATGACCTAATCCAAGCTGTAGGTTCAACCGTTTTATCAGCTATAAAGTAGGAAATTATTGAAGTTCCTTTTGTAGCCGTCATGGTTGACGAAACTTCAGATGTGGCAAATAAAGCACAGTTTTCTATTGTCCTGCGTTATGTGCATGAAGGAGAGATAAAGGAAAGATTCTTGGGGTTCTGTGATATAAGCAGTGACAAACATGCCCAAGCTATTGCAGAACTTATCCAGCACTTCTTATCAGAATTCGGATGTAATGAAAAATTGATTGCACAAACGTATGCCGGTGCAGCGACGATGGCGGGAAATTTGAATGGAGTACAAGCATTAATCAAAGTCACACATCCAAAAGCCCTATTTTTTCACTGTTATGCCCATGTACTTAACCTCGTTTTGTCTCAAAGCACCAGCCAAATACCTGAGTGTAAAATATTTTTTAGTACGCTTAATAGACTTGCAGCTTTTTTTTCAAGATCGCCGAAATGTGCTAACTTTTTGGATCAATTTTTGCAATGTCGTCTTCCACACGTCTGTCCAACGCGATGGAATTATTCATCAAGACTGGTAAAAACTGTGTGCAGGAACAGAATTCAACTTTGTAATGTGTTTTGTGCTATGCTAGAACACCCTCAAGAAATTGAGTCAGATATTTTAGCACCAATTAATGGCTTTTTGACAGTTTTGGAAGATTTCAAATTTGTTTTTCTCTTAAATACATTTGACAAAATATTTACCTTCACCAATGTGTTGTATAACATCCTACAGAACCAAGCAAATTATATTCTGTACTGTCAAGAGAAAATACAAGAAACTCGCCGTTCCATAGCTGCATTACATGATGATTATGAAGGGGTTTTCCAAGAAACCATGTCTCAAGTAGGTGAGCCTCCGAAGAGAAAAAATATCAACTATAAACGCATCTATTGCGAAGTGTTTGATAATATTGATAACCACTTGGATGTAAGATTTCAAGATTATTCTAAACTGAAATTTTTAAATTTATTGTCGCCTCAAAACTATGAAAAATATATTAACCAATTCCCAGAAAGTTGCTTTCAAAGTCTCATAGATACATATGAAAAATTTTTCAACATCATTCGATTGAAAAATGAGCTGATTGTAGTGTACAGCAGTGAAGAGTTTAGAAATAAAACCATGAGTGAACTTGCAAAACTATTGAGTACTAATTCAATGCTGAAAAAAAAGTTTTCAGCAGTTTAATGTGTTAGTGACATTACTGTGTACAGTCACGGAAGAAAAATCTGGCCGATGAGCAGCAAAACTTGTAATGTTACTTATGCCGGTTTTGTTGTAATTATCAGAGTACAGAGTATCTAAGAGGGATACTGTTTACTCCCCCTGACGTTGCTGGTCTCGGAAGGAGAGGCTTTCGGACTGTTTCTGTTCACATTCCATAAGGTTGAAACTCTTGTGTTCTTGTCGACATAGGCCTACAAAAATTTTCTTAGTAAGCATTGTAGTAGTAATTTTCAGATAAGTCAATATACAATACAATATAACATAAATATTTATTTGTTATTCAGTCTAAATGACTTATCAGTGTTTTAAAAAAAGATCAATAAAATGTATAAATATAAATATTCATTGAAGTTAAAGGTTAAAATAATGCTAACGTTTTCGCCTATTAGCATCTTTAGGCATTTGAGCAATATTTTATATTAGTTACTTACGATACGTATATATTATATAACGAATTGCATCATGAACAGCTCAACTTCCTGTTGAAAGTCATACCTGCATTCTACGTTTCAACCATCTGAAATTATTTCGACGTCCGCTCAATATGAAGTTTAATATTGGAATCAATAAGAACCATAAGATTATATCATTGTAATACATATAATTACATCAATAACAACGGCACATACCAGTAATTGGTAAAAATATATGACCAAATGTAAACATTAATAAGACATTATAGAAGTAATCAATTTTTATTACAAGGTAATATTTTATTTAATTTGAATCCATTTTAAATCTACAATTTAATCTTTGTGTCCTATAGTTGTTTTAATTATTGTCATAAATTTAAGTAGAGATGAGAATAATTAATTCAACTATCACACATATCAAAACAATAATTAACTCAACTATAGTTTATCATTTAATTTGCACAAATGATTTTAATATGTTAGTTTTAAGATTGAGTAATGTATATATTCAACAGCCATGCCTTTTGCTGTAAATTAATGTATCACATGATATTGTTGGCTCAAGTGCCTGAAGATGCCAATAGGCGCAAAACGTTAGCATTATTTTAACCTCAACTTCAATGAATATATATTTTATAAATTTTATTGATCTTCTTTAAAACACTGATAAGTCATTTAGTCTGAATAAAAAATAAATATTTATGTTATATTATATTCTACAGAAATTTGTTATTTCATTGTTTTTACCATTGCGGGTATGAGGAATGTTACTGATTTCATTATCATCTCCTCTGTTCGTCTCTCTTTAGTCTATAGACCAGGGATGCTCAACCTTATGAATAATGCGGGCCAATATTAAAAAAAATATATTATTGGAGGGCCACAGACATCGTCCAATAATAAATTATTTACATAAATGTCTTGCTAATTAGTGATTACTGTAATTTATATTAATTAATAATACAGGTCTGTTCAAACATTTTTTTTAATTTTAAGTTTGAAACTTTAGTATCGGGCACAGCTGCTATAGACATACTACATTTATTTATGGTTTATTCTTATTTTAATATCTTCCTGGCAAAACAGACTGCCAATATGACGAAGAGTAAACAAAATTGAGAAAGATACAATACATAGCAACTTCGTTCTAAGACGATATAGAAGTGAACAGTCAGATAAAGTAGAATAAATATAAATTGATTGAGGTAATCCAATACAAACGGTATAAGTGAACATTAAAATAAATTGAAATAAATATATATAAATTAATTTAGGTAAACAATTAATAATAGTGACGAAAGAGGAACATAAATAGATTTGTTAATTAGAAATAATTTTTGTGCGATTTAAGGAAACGTTTGATTATATAAGCGGTTTACTATAACTCATTTATTTATTCTATTTTTAAACCTACAGTATTTAATTTAGTTCTGAAAATAAGGGAAAATATACATTCCTGAAGTAAAATAATTAATATTGAATGTTCTTTTTATCACAAATTAAAATGTTCTTCTTCCTATGTAGCTCTAGTGATATACAATAGTTTCCTTCTGGACTTAATAATCTGTCCAGAAACCACTGGCATTGTTCACTGTATCCATTCTTCTACTTACAGAATTAACAAGGTTGTGGATATATCTATCTGACAATGCAACATCATCCCAAGCATCTGAAATGAGATCCCACAATTCGTCTGTATTCCTAGGACGCCGACCCTGTAGTTGTTCATTAACACCGCGTTGCACTTCCACCCCACATTTTCTATGGGATTTAAGTCAGGACTTTTTGGCACCCATGGAACCTCTACGATGTCATCCCTGTGAATGTTGAACCACCGCTGCACGGCAACACATGTGTGTACGGAAGAAAAGTCGTGTTGGAATTTTATTTTGTTTTCGGGCTGAAACACATGCACACTAGTAGCATCACATTTTCCAGTATATTGGTGTACTGATGCCCATTCATATGCCCATGAATCCTCCATAGCGCGCTGTCACCATAACCAGAAATCCATCCCCACACCGACATGGACAAACGACCAATGCGTTGCCTCTGGACCATATATTCAGGGTCAAATCTCTTGGATTGTTTCGGTCGGTATACTTGCACTGGCCCTGTGCTGTGGTTCATAAACACTTTCTCATTCGAAAAGATGACCTCTTGCCATGGATAGTTGCAATGCATTTGGCAAAATGCGACACGATCAATTCGATGGTCTTCAGTCAGAACTTTACTGCCACTCTTCTCGGCACAATATTGGCACTATTGAGCCTTTTACGAGCCGTTCTGTTGGAAGCAGGAAATCTCATGTCAGCAACAAGCATTTTAGAAGTGTGAAATGGAAAGTGCCTCAAACGTTCTATTAACATAAGATCTTGTTGTGGTGTTGATGCCTTGGGTCTTCCGCTACAAGGTTTACGAGTTATGTATCTTCGCTCTTGATACTGCGCTCACCACCTGGATGCTGTTCTAGTCGCAACTCCATAGCGTTCTCCAGCTCGCGCCGCGCTAAATCCGCCTTCCTCGATCAGTGCAATTACTTTGGCTTTGACGTCCATAGCTATCGAACTGAAAAACTAATGATGATTTTCGAAGTGGTTGTGGCTATTTATAGACAAAATCTGTTGGTAAAGATGGACAGGGTCACGTGTCTAGGACTCTAGAAAAAACACGAAGTAGGCTATACAGTGGTCATAAATCATAAACGTAGTATGCCTGTAGAGTGAAGACAGACGAACATAGGGGATGAAAATTACATTAACAACATTCTTCATATCCGCAATGGCAAAACCAATGGCAAAACAACTTTCTATATGTCGACTAAAACACAACAAACGTTGCAATTATACAAATATAGTATATTGTAGACTTTAAACAAAACCATTCCGAAAGTCAGTCTCTCGAAGCGTAACAGCTATGAGGGGAAGTCAATAGTGTCCCTATTAGACACTCTGAACAGAAACAGTCCGAAAGCCTCTCCTTCTTATCCCAGGAACTTCGAAGGGAGGTAAACACTATCCCTCTTAGACACTCTGTACTGTGATAATCACAACAAAACCGGCATAAGTAACATTATGAGTTTTGCTGCTCATCGGCCAGATTTTTCTTCCGTGACTGTACAATTCCTGTGAGTACGTCTTCAGTAGAAAGGTCGTTTTCAATGCTGAAGAGAATCAAAAGCTACTCTCGAAATTCTTTCAATTGAAGTGCACCTACTAGGAGAACTCAGGAAGAAGAAAGAGTTCTTTGATGAGGTGGTTACCAAATTTGCTTCCCAGGAGAGAAGGACTGAATTTCAGTTCTGTTGATCTTGCTGTGAGAAGTGCCAAATGTGAGTTTAAAGCCAGAAGCTTGTTATTTTATATCAAATGTTGTATAATGGTAGCTTTAAGAAATTTAAATTGATATTAGGTCTAATTATTTTAATATATGTTCTTTTAAATTATTATCAGTTGTGATTTTATCAAGGCAAGCCCCTTGATTTACTATTATTTACCTAACAATTATAATATTCAGTGCTTCGGCTGTCTGAATGGTCACAGCACGCCACTGTCCAAGTGTACAGTTTCATCACTTGGACAAAGACAAGCCCCTCCAACATACTTATAAATTGACCTAAGGGAGCATGCAAGGATTCCAACTCTGTGAATAGATTTGTGTGTTAAGAAACTTCCCAAACTATGATAAATATCTGGATCTAAAAAAAGAGCTAGACAGCAAGGAAGTAATATAATGAAACAAAACACATTAAAGAGATCTGGGCAAGTTGTTTGACACATGCAATGAAAGAGATTAGAAATAAGGAGGACCAGATGTTTCTTGAAAAGCAAAGAGAAAAGTATTTTGAAGTAGCATGGAAGGTAATGATCTCAAACAGCTGCAAAAGAAACCAAGAATGAATGAAGAGAGCTCGGTACGAAGAAGTCAAATCTGTGTGTGTCTAATGCCTACCCACTTCACTTGCGTGATTCTGCATACCGCGGATAGATGACAGGACTGTGACCCATTTTCAAGTTGCACACCACTTCGGCAGGCCACGTTATGCATAATGTGTATCTGTTAAGAGTTATGTCGTGTATTAGGGTGAGTATATGTGTAAGTGTAGTGTAGGAAATGATGAGGACGATGACAAAGGTGAGGAAGAAAGAAAGGGGGAAACCCGGTGCCGACATGTAGCCTACTCCTGTTGAATAGCACCCAGGGGACCACCAGGCTTAATGTCCCCATTCGATGGATGAATCTCTATCAACAGTGACATATGCCTTCTTTTCATATGCACGTGGAGAGATTTGGGATTTAATTCAGGCATACTGGTGCACAATTTAGTGAGTAAAAGTTGTGCACCACCATCTCTCCTAGTCCCGAGATAGAAATCTTACATGAAAATTTCTGAACCTGCTGAGAATCGAACCTGAGCCGGCTAGTCTGAAGGCAGACGCATTACCACAGCGCTAACTCGGTGGACATGAAGAAGTGAATTTATATCCATGAAAGGAAGAGCAACCGACCCTCTTCATCATGTTAATCACCTAGTGCATCTGATAGCGAGAATGCATATCGACTGTCTGAACCATTATCTTCATTTTCAACATTATTACCTGCTTCAGATGTTCCCTCCTCACCACCTAGTGTCCCTAAAAACATATTCCAGTCACCTAAAGTAGTCAGTGTCTTGGAAAGAGTCAGTCTTCCAGATTGTGCAGCAGTATTTGTAGCTGGAGCCATTGCTGAGACACTAGATAACATTAGAGAGTGGAACAAAGCATCTATTGGTATCAAATACTCTCTAACATTAATACTGGAAAGTTCACGATAAGAGAGGTGAATGACTCATCAGTGCTATCTAGTGGCAGGGAATGTTGACAGTGAGAATAACGTGACACATAGCGCGGTAAACTGCATCTAACAAGAGTTTTGTACTTCAACACGTGGTGTAAGTCATAAGGATTATTCTCATGGCTGTTCCATAAAATGTCAGGGAAAAGTGGAATTGTTTGTTCTGTGTTCTTCTGTAAAAACTACGCTTGGTAAAAAGATGCTAGATCGTTCTTCAGATTTCCGAAGTGAGTAGGTGAGTGAGTAGTCATGTAAATACGAGTAGTCTATTACTTTTCTGCCACAGGATGATGATGATGATAATGATGATGATGATGATTATTATTATTAATATTATTATTATTATTATCATTACAGTAGAGTCAGTAGATAACTTGTTCTGTGACCTTATCATGTGTTGTGGCTCTCACCAATGGGTATGGAGAAGGAAGATAATTAGTCTGAGATGAACTTTCGTGTCAGTATTCGTATAATTTTAATCATGAAACAAACTCTCTTTCTGTTAGCTCATTCTTTTCCCACTCGCACGATTCACATGACAGGTCTCGTGTCCTCACCATCATCATCATCATCATCATATTATTATTATTATTATTATTATTATTATTATTACTGTTATTTGTTTTTGTCTTATAGATGTGCCATATGGGTAAATAAATGTAAAAGACAGGACCTAGACGAAACGTTTAAAACTAGAGGAACATAGTATCTGTACAAAAATCACAGAATATGTTCAGATCACTTTAGATTATCGGACTTCAATAACCCTAATTTGAAAAGTCAGGAGTAAGTAAAAATAAGGTGTAATTGGAAAAGTACCGAAGTTTCAAATGAGTCACAGACCTGTTAATTTTTTATATATTTTATTTAATAACAGACTGAAGAGAACAGCTATTCCTTCACTGAATTTAGCAGCTCCTTCTTCCGAAAATATGGGTCAAAGTACGATGAAAGAACTGCGAAGGTCCCCAAAGAAACGCATTAGACCTTCCATCGAGGAGGCGACAGGTTCTCCGATTCCAGACAGAAACGACGATAGTCCTCTACCAGGTACCTCATAATCAGAAAGTACATTAGCAATAACATGTTCTCTGTGCTAAGTGAATCAGTTATTAAACTGCATAAAACTACTTTACTTCCATCATACCAAACACAATTTCTTTATAGTTTCTCCATATAAAATACTTAAAGTCATGACTTTTTCAAACTAAATAGACGCATATTGTGATACGTAACATAAAAATACGAATTATTGATTTTGTGAAGAAAGTGTGTGAACTCATGTTTTCTCATAAAAACTGATTCAGTTAGTTATTCGCAAAATATTATTTACCTAGCCCTAGACTTTCAAGACGTTATTAATATTTCACTAAATTAAGTCCCTATTTATTTATTAAGATGCAAGAAATCCTAAAAGGTCAAAGATGGCTCAAGATCGTCAGATAAAGACACTTTCTAAGAAATTGATTGCAGCTCAAAAGTTGGTATCTGAATACAAAAAAATTATTTCATCTCTTCGGGCAGAAGTGAGAGCTCTGAAGACAACCAGTTCAAATACTGATTTAATCAAAATTGTTTCTAATGATGAATTCATTATGTCGCAAGTGCGCTTAAAAAGAAAGAAAAAAATGGGAAGGCAGTATTCCAGTTACGATAAAAGTTTTGCATTGGCACTCCATTATTGCTCACCTCAGGGCTACAGATTTTTAAGGAGAAAATTGTGTTTGCCAACAGTCAGATCTCTCCGAAATTGGCTTCATGGATTTGGTATAGGCCCTGGTATAAATCCCACCATTTTATAATTATTAAAAGTGCTGACATACTGCGGGGAAATTTTAATTACTTCACCTTTCATAAACGAAATAGAATATGTTCAAAACCAAGCTCTCAGACTCATTACTGGTGGAATCAAAACAACTCCAGTAGATTCTATGAGATTCCTCACTAATATTAACAGCATCAAAATGACAATAGAAGAAAAAGTACTGATTCAATATGAAAAACTTATTAGATTACCAGGAAACAATTGGCATTCATACAGTCCTCTCTGTAGATTGAAAACTCAAAAAAGTTTCATATCCATTGTTCAAGAATTAAAACAAAAAATCAATATCCCAAATTTAAAAGAAAACCTACAAATTAAACCAAATCCTTAAACTCTATTAAATATAGAATATAATCTAAATTTAACAGAAGAAATACTAAAATCAGAAGTAAACACTGAAATACTAAAACAATTGTCTTTAGAGACAATTAATATTAGGTACCCTCCACAAAACTGGCTTCATTTATACACTGACGGATCCTTGATCTCCAGAGAACAAGGTGCCGGTGCAGGTGTTATGTGCTGTCTCTTCTCACTTTATAGATCTCTTGGGTATGGAACAACAAGTTTTGATGGAGAAATCATTGCAATAAGTGAAAGTCTCAGGAATCTTCTATGCCACATCAATAAATTTAAAAATGCAGTTATATTGTCAGACTCCAAAGCAGCTATTCTATCAATAATCTCTAAACACGCACTTTCATCTCAAACAGCAGAAATAACTAAAATGCTCTCTCAATTAATATCACTCAATAAAAGAATTGTATTCCAATGGATACCATCCCATTGTGGAATCCTGGGAAACGAGAATGTGGATGCTTTAGCAAAGAAGGGCAGCACTGCTACTTACAGACCTGTTACTAAATCTACGTATTACTCTGTGAAAAGATTTATTAAATCTACATACTTAGACTTCAACAAACAAAATTTGATAACACAATCCCAAGGGAAAAAATGGAACTCTCTGCATCAAAATCCACAGTTAATTCCCGATTTACCACGCAAATCGTCTGTAGCTGCATTTAGAATGGCAACAGGCCATGATTGTTTGGCCAAACACCTGCATAAAATTGGAATATATCAGTCCCCTAACTGCCCATTGTGCAACTCAAACTAAGAAATGGTTTCGGAACACCTCAAAATCTGTTCTTCACTGGCTGGTCATGATAATATCTTTGAAAAATATTGGAATGCAAGAGGTCAAATGACTTTATTGTCAAACGCCTGGCATTAGAAAACAACAACAACAACAATTATTAAAAGTAAAGTCTGGAATGCTGCCACTAAATGAAAAGGTAGTAACAATTGTTGTAGATGAAATGTATTTGAAGGAAAATATAACGTACAATGCTAAAGTGGACATTTTTGAGGGATTCATTGAATTGGGTATACACAGCCCTAACCAACAATCTCCAACTAACGTAAAAGATTCATAGGTACCACTTGCAAACCAAGCAATGGCTTTTATGATTCGAGGAATGTGTAAAAATTTTAAGCAAACCATTGGTTATTTTCTATCGAAAGATGCCATGCCTGCAGAGATTTTAAAATCACATCTGCTTGATGTAATAAATAAAATAAAAGATACGGGATTTATCCCTAAAGTGATTGTTTCAGACCAAGGATCAAACAACACTAAATTGAGAAGACTGCTTGGAAGTAAGGAAGTACAGCCTTATTTTGAACACGATGGTGAAAAAATGTATTTGTTTCATGATACACCACATTTGATTAAGAGCGTAAGGAATAATTTAAAACATTATAATTTTAAGCTATTTGATAAATTAATTAAGTGGGAATACCTAGAAAAACTTTATTTTATAGATAAAGATATGAATTCCCGACTTTGTCCTAAAGTAAAACTTAATCACTTGAATCTACCAGCATTCACACCGATGCGAGTGTGCCTTGCTACACAGTTATTAAGTCATTCTGTAGGAAAAGCTATGGCAACACTCATAAAATTCAAACAGTTACCAGAGGAGGCTCAACCTACTGCAGACTTCATCCTGTTTATGGATAAAGATTTTGATTGTTTTAACTCTTCTAGTTTCCAAACTAGTAAAGCCTTAAATAGGCCACTAAGTGAAAATTCCACACATTGGAATTTTTTTAATGAAATAGAAAAAAACATTTAGAAATATTCAGGTAATAAACAATAGGAAAATGAACCCAAAATGTATAAATGGCTGGCTAGAAAATTTACAATCTTTAAAACTGCTATGGAGAGAATTGCATTATAATTATGGATTTAAATTTTTAATAACAAGAAGATTAACACAAGACTGCATAGAAAATCTCTTTTCTATTATTCGATCTAAAGGTGGAAACAAAGTAACTCCAGACTGCTCGAAGTTTAGAGCTACAATTCGGGCAACCATGACGAATCAATTCCTAAGTCCTCCTGAAACAAGCAACTGTGAAGCTGACGTTTGTTCTTTCTTACACAAGAAAGGAGATATCGTGGCAGCTAAACTGAATTTTTGCAGTCCAGGCATTACAGATGTCTCCGATTTGGATGTAACTGTTGATGACAAAAATGTACAGCATACAAATGAAGAAACCGTGTTGCAAGAAAATGCAAGGGCTTATGTTGCAGGTTGGGTGTGTAGCAGAATAAATCACGAAATTTGTCGAAGAAATTTATCTTGTAAAGAAAACCCCAACAATGACGTAACAACGCACATCGCAAATAAAAAATACTGTAAAGATTCAAAAATTGTTTTTCCTAATGATGTTTTTCTAATGCTCAGCCAATTGTGTTCTGATGTTTTCAAAGAAATTGATCATGTTATTTATAAAACTAGAATTGGTGTAAAAAAAGAACTAGTTAAAATGGTAGTGCTCCTTATTAACATGTCCATTTGCAGTGACTGTGCCAATGTCTTCATTGATAAATATTTCAATGTGTTAATAAATTGTTACATCAAAAATAAAATGGACAACCATGCAGCTAAAAAACAAAACAAGCGATGTATGAAAGCTGCTAAAGTCATGCACAACTAATTTTCATCAAATTTGAAAATATGAGAATTTATCAATTCATTTCTATTCTCATAACTTTGTAATTTGTTATTAATTAAAAATGTTATGAACAAAGTGACTCTAAAATATACTATTTATTGCTTTGCAGCTTCTTATTGAAATCAAATGCACACCTCTCCTCTTTTCCTCACGTAATCCAGCACGACGCACAGAGTGTGCGAACGTTTCAAGCCACTAGATGGCAGCACTGTTACTTTTCGCCGCCGCTTGCAATGCTAAACAGGAAAGCTTTCCAATATTAATGTTAGAGAGTATTTGTTGGTATTCAAAGTCCATATAATGATATCAAGCTTCTTACTCTCCATAAGAAATATCCCAACCAAACTGTAGATAAGAAAGCACAATTATAGGCTATTATGGCATTTTGCCAACATCTTTGGTTTCTCTCTGAGCATCTAGTTGCTTTTTTGATGACCAAGTGACCACAGAGAAAAAGAAAAATCATCACAATCATCATCATCATCATCATCATCATCATCATCATTTACTAAACAGGCTTTAGATAATGTGGTCTGTTGCGGACTCAATTCGTTTAACCAGCAAAAAAGGAAAATATAGTAACAAACTTGCAGCCTCAACAGAAACCTGATACTCCTCAATGACTACAGACCATGGCTAAATTGGAAAACCTGAAATTGGAGAATCCTGTAACATTAAGAACCAGTTATTTATTTGAAGATTGAAATAGGAAGAGACAAATCTCAATCTTTCCTGCACAGACTTCCTACAGAGTGGTTTTCAAGGAACTTCGTGATTGCTCCTCTTAGACGAAAGTAGTAAATGACACGACAGAATGCACTATCAACCTGTTCCAAAAGTACAATGAGACATTGACGAAGATGAATAGAAACAGTTTCTTCTATAACTTTTATCCAAACACTGATAAGAGTTTTCTACTCCTTCAAAAGCTGCTCTGACTTTTTTCTTTCACTATGTTACACATTATAAACTTCTCAGCTCTGGAGCGACTTGTAAATGGTAATATTTTAATGAAATTTTTTGTGTTTATTTTACACATTAATGCATAATATTAGCCTTGTGGGAATTTGAATTTTTGAAAGTTCGGTTTTTTGGACCATACTCCTATGTCAAGACACTGGAGGAATTTCTGTTAGCTACTAGCAAACACATGTAATTTTTAAGTGAAGAGCTCTCTTTTAGATCTCTTATGTCAGATTCTAGAATATTGACGTAACTAAGTACTTGACTGAGGGTATCGAATGTAATTTGCATGTTTAATCTTACTGTTTCTATTTGGACTGTAAAAGATTCGGTATCATGTACGTATCTCTGGCAGACTTAGTGTTCTCTCAGAAGATAAAATTTTCTTGGTAGGCGATCTATTGCAGACTCCATCCTGTTGTTCTCTCACCAGTGATAGCTTGGTTGAAACATGATGTGAACTGACATGAACTTTTGTACTGTCACCCCTTGACAATCTTTCTGAAGATAAACATTTCTTGCATGGAAAGATGAAGGACCCACCTCATGTAAAAGCCTCATACTCAGGATTGCCGAATTTGAGACAATCAAGGTGGAATGCACTTCTGACCGCGCACCTCTTAGCTTTACAAACCACTCACTATTGCTCGTATAGTGTGGTCTCTCACCTCGCATGCATCGGATCTTAAAAAACAAGCCTTTTGAAGACTTGATTGCTGTGTGGATTTAGATTCAAACATGAGCACAGCTTAAATGATATTGACTACTAACGACCCAGCAACCATAAAGCATTCTGAATCGTTAGAGACTGGAATTTTTTGTTGAGTTCAAAGTGCAAAATGTGGGATTTTCAAATGGGAAAATCGGTGCTTTCAATTGAATTTTTCAGTATTTTCACATTGTTCGTTTTCGAGCTTGGAAATTGGTATGTTCGTTTTTATAAAGTCTTTACAACACTTTTTCCCAGATATTTGCAAGTTTTCTTTTTGTTTTGCACACTGCAAAAACAAGCGGCAATAGAAGTCAGCACAAGAGATTGTTCGTCTTCCTTGCGAAAATTAATTGCCGATGCATGTTTTACCGACTTAAAATCTTTCTCAACAGTATCTTTTCTTTCCCACGAGACCTCACGATTACAAAATTTACACATGACTGTACTTTTGTCTGTGCAATAAAACCCATGCCTTATATACTGGAAAGCTCTATTGGAGCTGTTTTATTATTAAGCATTCTTGTAGCCTCACTTGCACGGGAACACAATAATGTTATTTCGCCTATGTGTGACACTATAAACAAATAAAACAAACACACTCAACACGCTCCAAAATAATATGAACTAAGAATGCATTCAGCAGGCTCACAACGCTTACCATGCTTACAATACGATTCTCGCACATCGCTACATATATCAGATATGATGTCAGGAGTGTGTTTAGACCAGGTATTTGAATTAAAACCTTCTAGCTCGTTGACCGTTGACTAAAACAGATTCAGTATCGAATGTGCAATACTAGCGACCATAAATATCGACCTTATCTGTGCGACAGCTATCGATTATCAATTGTAGTAAAAAAAATTTAAAATTGAAAATTCGCGCACATAATTCGCTAATTGCTTAAAAAATCGCATTCCCGACTTGATACGGATTTCGCGATGTTTCACGAATTCAAATCAGGCATAAATGAATTGAAGAATGTATATTTACTGTAATTAGATGTTGAGAAATATTTTTTTCCAAAATTCGAGAAATATTCCATTCCCTATGAATTGTCAATACTTTAAAAGAAGGAAATAATATATTTCATTCAAATGGAATAACAAATTGTAGGAGAGAGGAAAACGAAGTAGGGTAAATCTTATTAATATTGTGATAAGAGTAATATCGTGATACTGTGTTTGATAGCTTATCATGCTTTTACAGAGAGAGAGAAGGACCGATTTTATGCAGCAACTTGTCCACGAACTTGTCCTTAATACATTGTCACAAAAAACGGATTTTTGTCTCGATAAGTAAAATTGTAATAAATTCTCATACCAACTATCACGATATTACTCATATCACGATATTACCAACCTTTACCCTATCTTATTAATGTGCTTAATAATGTATTTTGCAGTTGAAAATATATTTATTTATTTAAATTATGTTTTTGAATAATGAATTATGGTTCATAATTGTGTATGCGATATTAGCACTCAAAGAGAAAGGGATATTGGTAGAAGACTGCCAAAGTAATTGCAGATCAGTCTCAAGCCTGCAAACATAGTAATATCGACAGGCCAGTTCTAAAGAGAAACAACTCAAAATTTAAAGTTTAATGCAGCTTTCTATAAACTTTAAATTTTGAGTTGTTTCCCTTTCAAGCTGGGCCGTCAATTTTGTATTTCTGTTTTGACTACCTGCACACTTGGATAAGAAACAATAATTTAATAATATGATATGATTATATTTAATATCAAATTAAAAAACTAGATAATTTCGTGTTAAAATGTTAAATTAATATTCTTCCTTTTATGTCAAGAACCTAATTTGTTTTAACTACAAACATTTAAGAACAGGTTCTATGAACTAAGGCAAATTGAACAAGTGAATCCACTGGATAAATGCCCTATTCCCTACCAGTAAGAATCCAAGTCTCCTGAACTTGTTCACAGAGTATGTGGATATCCAGAGTACTGCAATCCTTTGCGCTGGAAATGCCGACAAATCAGACATTTTTATTACAGCACTTGCTATTTGCCGTACACATTTGTAAAGGGAATGAATGTAGCCTAAATCAGAATCAAGTATTTTTAATTTTAAGAGCCATGGCCTAAATTGACTTTTACTTTAAATGTTCCTATTCCAAGCATGTTGAAATGGAATAACAATAGTGGCCGACTAGTTGATTGCACTACTCTAGGATTCTGCTTGTGCATAGCTGAAAGAGCTTCAGGATGTAAACAGTTACTGTACCTGAGTACATAGAGAAGTCGAAAAGACGAATCACCACTCTCCACAGATGCCGCAGCTCCTCCAGCCTGACTTCCTCCTCCCACTCGGCGTACTGTCTGCTGGATTCCTCGAAGTGGTCGCTGGTCGAGGTCTGGGTGGCAGTGTCTAGCATCATCAGCTTGCCAGTTGCATCATGTCGAGCTAAAAGGCAGTGTAATTCTGAACTGAAATCTTCGTAATACACTGATTGCTAACTATGAAGAGAATAAATAGGTACTGTCCAGCTGAATGGTTATGTCTCATCCCAGTTTGTCCCACTCGTTTCTCCTGTCCTCTCGGTAAGGGCTAGTGGCTGAGCTGTTAAGTTCTTCTCTGCAAATATTTGCTGTATGGAATTGGAAGTTTACGTAATATTATACAACGGTTTAAAATAATTTAAAGAAAAAGGGCCCCGTTAAGTAAGTAACTGTCATCTGATTTCCCCTGTTTTGACGACTGTGTGACATAACCACTTGGATGGAGAGGAACATGACAACATGTACGTCACCAAATTAAACTATTAACAATAAGTGAATCATAAAAGTAAAATCTGAAAAGGAATCAAAAGATGAAGCACGTAGTAATGGCTACTTCTAATATAGGCATAACCTCTAAGAAAAATAAATTCAGAGAACTGAAATGAAGAAGTTTAGACTTTTATTAAAAAATGAAATTAAATCATCCATATTCTTTTATTTACAGATGGTTCCTAAATGTTGTTTCTGTGTGTACCAAAAATTACTAGAGTGCTTTAAGTGAGTTTGTTACATTACAGTTCTCAAATTTCCAACTGAAAAGATAAGTTATGTGGCTGGAAGCTACTCGTATACTATGAAATATTTTCACGCCAACAAAGCATTCAGTTGTGTGTATTAAACACTTTGAAGTAAACGATTTGTATCTAGTACATGTTTCTAGAGACAGAGAAGGAAATGTGCAAGAATAGTCCTAAAGCAGATCTCTTATAACTATTTCCAGGTTTACGGGAACAATTAGATAATCTTATTCCTCAACAAGAATGGACCCTGCTAATAAGTGCATTCAGAGATTTGAGCAGCAACAAATTAAGTGCTTGCAAATGGACAAAATTAATTCGTTTGATGAACTATGTAACATAGATACTTTAAAAAAGATAGCAGGTGGATCATTAATCTCAATCCAGTGTTTCTGTACTTTTTGTTGGTTAATTTTGAGGGTGTGTCACAAATATATTGATGTATTAAAATATATGAAAATTTATCAGTGCAATTGTGTGTAAATATTCAAAATGATATTCATTGCATCACAGAGTTGGTAAGTGCACACATGAAATTAGAAATGTGGTCTCAATTGGAGAGCATTCTTCTGAAGTACGTAAATTATAATAATTATTACGGTGTAATGATGTTTAGTGTTAACACTGACAGCATGTTGGCCACGTTTGTATGTTTACTTAAGTATAATGCTTTATTGTAGGAAGTATTCGAAAGATGCTTGTTATGTTTATTGGAACAAATTTCAAACACATTAAATATAATGCCAGAATACTTATGTGATGTATTATAAGTGCATCTTTGTTGTACAAACAGTCATCTTCCTCCTGCAATGTTATTAGAAACTGTCCATTTTATACGCTAATAGAATACTGAAATCTTTTAACAAATGCAGTAAATCAATAATAATGAAGTAATTTTTCACTTTTTTGAACCCGTGTGCTAGTAATCTTTTCTCATGCGTTAATTTACGACTCTTTATCAAATGCTATTATTATCTAGCATCTGAATAAAATAAATAAGTGCAAGAACAAGCGCAATAAAGACACAACATTTGCTCTATATGGGTTGAGGGAAAACTGCAGAGAAAACCTAAACATTGACATCCCTTAATTTGAGGATCAGCCAGCAAGCCTTGAGAAACTGCTATAGAACCAGCACTTTCTCTATCAATACTGTCTTTACTTGTGCAATACAATATGCTAACTGCAAGCACTGCGGCTGCAGTATTTGTTCTGTTGCATTGAATGGGGGACAATCACATCACACACGTGATCAGAAATTAAGGTTGTTGCAACCATAAGGCAAATTCCTGCATGACGCAATCTGCAGTAGGTTCTGAAATGTAGACTATGATTACCGTAAAAAAAGGTCCTTTCTAAACAATAGGGCAATAATGCAACAAAAAGTAGAAGATTTCCTAAAAACAATAAAAGACCAAATAGTGCAAATAAATGCAAAATAAAAGTAGGCTATATTGGTCTCTATTGAAGTGTAAAGAGTTTATATTGTATCCTGCATTGTCTCTGAAGTATAAGAAAAAATATGATATTTCATCAACTTCCGAGCCCTATTCATCACTCATCAACTCATCACTTTTTCCCACCTCACTTCTGACATTCCCATCACATCCACTCTGTTTCTTCTCATTGCTTCCTTCATGTTTTCCAACTCACCTGGTAGAACTGGTGTCTTCTCATCCCTCGTTGCAGTCGTCGATCTTTTCTTCTCTTCATTGTATTGCCTCATGATGTGTCCTTCCCCAGTATCCCCCACCCGGACATCCGATTGGGGGGATAGTTTACGTCCGGAATTTTTTACCAGGGACGAACTCATCATGATATCAAATTGCAAATTAGGATTTATAAATGCGGTAGGTTCCCATTCCTATCCGCATACCACTCTCTCTTTCGCATCTTAAAAGATCCCAGGGGGCCCCAGCGTGGAGGTGAGGAGAGTGGATTTGACTAATTAGGCCCTCCGGACTTCACTGAAATTTACCACAAGGGTTAAATATCAGTTCCATCAGGGTTTTTGACCCAATCAGAGACTGGGAAATCTCAATTAGTCTTTGCCCCCCTTATGGAGTCTAAAGCATTACAAAGGTTATCAATGTGAAGAGATAACTAAGATACAGTGAAACCTGCCTTTGCGGTCACTTCATTTAAATGGCCACCTGGCCAAAAGCCCAATTTTCTCTGGAACCAATTGGATTTTCCATAAGATCGATACAAATTCTCTCTTTATTTAGTGGCCAACTCATGCGCCGGCCAGCGGCCGGGGTCTATTTGGATTGGAACCTGACTATAACGGTCACTGTCCAACAAAAAATCTTTTCACGGATACTGTCTGACCTATTTTTTCGATGGTTAGAGGACAGGAAGAAATAGGTAAGTGTACAACAGTACACCCTCCATATCTTGGGGTTAGTTGGTTACTTTTTTATGACTCTTTTTCATTTTCCACTCCGACCCTGCACAGCTATAAATTCTTATTCGTTTTTTAAGGATTGAAACACGGACTTTTTCTATCGAAAATGTCACAGTATGTTTCAGGTAGTTAACCATTCGAATTTTTATTTTATTTTCTTCCCCTATTTATATCTTTCTCTATATGGACCAGCTTTTACGAATTTTTCTTCTTTTCATTCACTTCATTCAGAGAAACTGTGAAGTTAGTTTCAGAGAGAAATCATGTCTAACAATAAATTTAGAGTGGTGTTAAGTTTAGAGGTGAGATGAAAAATGATTGAAGAAAGTGAGAAAAATTGCAGAAATATTCAAATGTGGAAGGACACAAATAAACGGTATAATTAAGAATAAAGATGAAATATTAAAAGAATGGGAGGAACAGAGAATCTGTGTTTAGTAATGTGAATGATTTCGTTTACGAATGCTTCAAGTGTGCGAGGGCGAAGAAATTGCCAATAAGTGGGCCTATGATTCGAGAGAAAGCTCTTGAAATTGCTAGGGAATTCAATGTAAGAAATTTTGTTGCTAGTAATGAGTGGTTGAGTGCTTTAGAAAATGGCATAACATTGAATTTCGCTCTGTGTCTGGTGAAGGAGGTGACATTGCAACCAATGTTATTGAACAATGGAAAAAATAGACTGCCTTCAATTCTTGCGGTATATGAACTCAGAGACATTTACAATGCTGACGAAGCGGGTTTTTTTCAGGGCCCTCCCTAACAAAACTTAAGTTTTAAGAAAAAAAGAATGTAAAGGGGGGAAGTCGGCAAAATACAGAATGACTCTGCTCTTTTGTTTTAATGCTGCAGGAGAAAAAGAACCACTCTTAACGATAGGGAGATCATTGAAACCGAAATGTCTGAAAAATGTTGACAGGGGCATATTGGAGGTGAAGTGGACTACCAACAATAAAGCTTGGATGACATCATCATTGTTTGAGAATTAGCTATGCGATTTCTATTCCTAGATTAAACGACAAAATCGCAATGTGATCCGTTAAATTGGTGTTTCTTCCCCCAAATACATCACACCTCCAGCCCCTTGATCAGGGTATTATCCAGTCATTTAAACTGAGGTACCACAAGCGAGTTTTGAAATGACTAGTTGCTATAATGGAAGAGGCTGACATTAATATGCATGATTGTTGTACGCGCAAAGTTCTAAAATGTCAGTGAAATTCAATATTTTCATGCTCATTCATAAAAAAACCGCAACCTTAATCAAGCGGCCACCTGATAAAACGGCCATTTTACAAGGTAACTTCAGATGGCCGCTTTAGACAGGTTTCACTGTACTTATCGAACATGACACCGAGAAAGTTGGTCTTCCAGGATGATTTAAAATTAAAGTTATGTCATTGAAATATAGATATGTAAAATTAACATTATTACTAAGAAATAAACATGAAGTTCTGTCTAGATTAAAAATAAGATTATTAGAACGACACCATTTTTAAATTCACAAATACTAATCATTAATTTTTAGTTTGTGCAATCCCTAGATGCAAAACAGGAACAAGATGAAGTTAAACTTCTATGAAGATTAAACAAACTAACACTTCAATATTATTAATTTATGCAGTGATAAGAGAAGTTGTAAAACAAATACAAAGGAAAAATCGTGAACTGAATAAAATTTATAAAAGTAATAATTATATGATTGATAAAATTCTGAAAAAAAAAAAAAAAGTTTTAACTTCAATCTTTATATTTTTGCGGAGTGAAGGGCACACAGGTATGCATGAGGTAATTTTGATTGTGCTACTAAAGCCCCTTGAGTCTTGGTGTCTCTGAGTGAAAATATGTCTACCAGAGTTCACATTTGACTGGAACGAAAAATTGCGTGTGAAGATTTTATGCGCTATGCACTTATCTTTGGACTGATACTAAAGACAGGTAGGCCTACATATTGCAAGTCTGCATGATGGTCAGCACAGCACACAACTACTGCTCACACAACATTTTCCACAGACTATGGTTTGCAGAATTGCCCAGTGTTAGTATTCATTATTATTAATATTGTAAATTTGTGTATCTTACACTATTTAACAGAATGTTGGAAAAATCTTACTCTCGCCTTTTTGTATTTGTTGTACACACAAGAAAAAGCGTAGTTAAAGTTACAGCAGTTTTCATTTCCAGGACTGATCCATTGAAGTTACACGAAAATGCACTACAAAGAGCAAACAGCTCATATCAACAAAATCGTAATAAAAAAAGAAATGTTATGCATTCTCATATGCACTGAGTACTTACTCTTATCGAAATTCTTTCATGGAGCGAGTTTTGATGGGAATCTACCTGTATGTAGGCAACAATTTCGCACGACTGTCTACAAGTAGCATACGAGGTCTGTCTAAAAAGTATCCGACCTTAAATTTTCCCGCGCAAAGTAGTGATTCTAAGGCGGCGCCACTGTGCACGGTGGAAGGAGGAACCTTAATGTGCATGCTTGAATTTTTTCACCGCATTCGCTTGTGTCAGTCACTAGCTGGTGGTCGCCAAGTAAGGTGCTGTTCTAAGTGTTTGTCGGATTTAGTTTTCTCGCAAGATGACTGAACGAATTGAGCAAAGATACTGCATCAAATTTTGTCAAAAGCTTGGTGATTCTCAAAGTCAAACAATTCGTAAGATTCAGCAGGTGTTTGGGGAAGATGCGATGGGTGTAACACAAATTAAGGAGTGGTTCAACCGATTCAAAGATAACCGCACATCAGCGGAGAGTGAGCAGCGTTGTGGCTGGCCCCAAACTGCTCGGAGTGCAGCTGTTGTTGAGAGGGTGCGAAATTTGGTGATGGCAGATCGTCGTTTGACCGTGCGGGAGATTGCCGAAGAGGTTGGAGTGAGTAAAGATTCTGCACATGCAATTTTGCGTGATGATTTGAACATGAACCGAGTGGCTGCGAAATTCGTGCCCAAGTTGTCCCCGGAACAAAAAGACCTCCGTCGTGATGTTGCACAGGACCTTCTGGACACCGCCAACACTGATCCTAGGTTTCTGAACACCGTGATAACTGGACATGAGTCATGGGTGTACGGGTACGACCCAGAAACAAAAAGACAGTCGTCGCAATGGAAGCATCCCGAGTCTCCAAGGCCGAAGAAAGCGCGGCAGGTGTGAAGCAAAATCAAGGTGATGCTGACTGTTTTCTTTGATGTCCGTGGAATTGTGCATCACGAATACGCACCGGAAGGACAAACGGTGACAAAGGAGTACTATCACGATGTTCTCCGGCGACTCCGTGATGCAGTTCGGCGCAAAAGACCAGACATGTGGACGGTGAACAACTGGCACTTGCATCACGACAACACCCCCGCACATTCATCCCAATTGATCCACACTTTCTTGGCCAAACATGGAATTACAACCGTTTGCCAACCTCCCTACTCCCCAGACCTGGCTCCTTGCGACTTCTGGTTGTTTCCAAAATTGAAGACACCACTGAAAGGATCCCGTTTTGAGAGTAGAGAAGAGATAATGCGGAATGCGACGACGGAGCTGAACACCATTCCAAAAGAAGACTTTCAGAGGTGTTTCCGGCAGTGGAAGGATCGGTGGGCTAAGTGTGTGCAAGCACAAGGGGCCTACTTTGAAGGGGATTAGGGTCCCAACCCCGTCAGGTATTTGAAATATTTTTTCTGGCTAAAGGTCGGATACTTTTTAGACAGGCCTCGTATATACAGGGGCTCTTGTTTACTGCACATGCGCAATGTGTTGTAAGTGAAACAAACAATAAAGGAGCTCCAAATTTTTTTCCGTATCTGTACATACTCGTAGATCTGTAGTTGATACTTTTGTACGTGGTTTGTAACACCTGGTGTTGCCTAAACCCCAAAAGACACAAAACTCTATATGGAAGAACATACTATTTTGTCGTCGTTAAAAGCTACATATTTCCACACATTCAAACATGCAAGCTATCAAAAAATCTCTACAAACTAATTTCAAGAATTAAGGAGAATTGCCCATTCAAGATATTATGAAAATGCAATAATAATTTAACCATGGCAAAAGCCTTATATTTCTAGAGGTAAATAATCTTAATCCCTTAGTTTCCTGCTACTGCAATGCAGACCTGGAATATTGCTGGAGTATTAGTCCATGCTAATTCAATAATTATTTGACCTAATAAAGAAGATGAAAGCTGCAATGTCTTACCTTGTTGGCGAAATGTTTAGTCCACCATCATTAATTCCATTGGGTATCCACTTCATAATCTGGTATCTGATGTAGCCAGATGTTTGACTGGGTTAGTTAAAGGGTCCCACTCCATGGGCTGCATGTCATTCTCGGCATTGATGCCTTCCCACTGCATGGGCTTCTTTATTTTTAGAAAAAATTCAGAAATGTGGTGTTAAAATTTTAATCAACAATGGTGAAGTTTTAAGGTTTACAATGCCGTAAATTGGCTGACTTTAGAACAAAAATAAAGTGGGCATCCCATGATGTAGATCGACGCAATTAAATTAGTGTTATTCCTGAATGAGTGGATTCTATGAAACATTTAGAATTCACTTTTTTTTTTAATTTTCTCTGTCACAGGTAGATTTCTCTATAAACCTACCATACTGCAAGAAACTTCGATAATCGAATCAGTGAATTACATGTAGATTCCTGGAATTGTTTTGAAAGTTCTGAAAGACTTGTAAAAACCGCCTAAAATTTCTTAACACAGCTAGTGATAAGTAGGGAGCACATTTTTATCTGCTAAACGTTTTTAATATATTTATTTCTTATGTGCAAAAAAATACGAAAATATTTGCTAAAAAATATATTTCTTTTAATATGACAAAAATATCTTACTTAGCTTGAAAAAATTGTTACTAGGTACTCACCAATCACACTTGAGTATCAGTTGCTAGTAGCTGGCCGAGAATTGCAGTGGACAACAAAGGTCATCTCCAAATTCTCCATCACAAATGCATGCCGATTATCTCTGAACAATGACTTATACTGTGAAAACGATCTTTCCACAACACAGGATGTCAGGCATGAATATTTAAAGGGAGGAATGTCTCAAAGACATACAGTACACCATCAATTTCACCTACAGGCACACCCTCCAATACTTGAGTAACTTCACACATTTTTTTATATCCACTGTTTTTTCCCAAACACATTCTGGAATTTGTCACTTAGTAGGCTTTCTTGTACTTCTGAACCTGGTAGCGAGTCTCGTTTAATTCATGGATGTTTCAAGTTGGATGCTCTTGGAGGCAATGTCGACAATGCAGTACACACAATGTAGCTTTCCACATTCGAAAGTGGAAAGATAAAATGTATGCACTTTTTTTTTCTTTCTGGCAACTAGTAAGTCTGTTATTTAATGAGATCACTCAGTGTCAAATGAAATGGTGAAATGGAGATGATATTAAGGCAAATTTAATCGATGATGAGCTACGGTACCCAAACAAGTAATCAGATCAAGTCAGATACAAGCAATTATGGGATTCAATATATTTAAATTTCTGTCAACACTGAGACCGCTTCGATAATAGGAGCAGCAAAAAAGAAAGATGAGTTCATGTCAATTTGGCCGTTATTCGAGGAACCTGTCATCAGTTCGTGGCTACCTGTAAGACCTCTGATATTGTAAATTCGTAAAGTGACTGAAAAATTACAAACATTTCGAAGCAATTTTTCATTCGTACAATATATTCCTGTTAAATTACAGATATATTAAGATTTTCGTAACAGTTACTTGAATTTGAATTAGATTTAAGGCACTCTGGCACGCCCTATTTACCTACCAATGTTAAATTACTGATTTGAAGTGTATGTTTTCTCATGATTTGCTTGGAGTAGAACTATGAAATTTTGTGGACTTGTTCTTGGGACTCTTGTGAGCAATTTAACATGGGCTTTTCAAATTATGTCATATACAGTCTGATCCATTTGGATATGAATAATATTAATTTATCATTATAAAGCTATTATGATGGTAGGAAAAATTTCTTGCTGGTTATATTATGATTAAAAGATGGGAGTTTCCATATATGACAATCAACAATGCATAATCTGAAAGGACAAATGAAAATCGTAGATGATTAAAATGGCTACTAAGAATCAACAGGAGGCACAGTGTGTTCTTTGGCATGCTAAATTTGAGTGTGTTAAAAGAGGTCAAAGGGAATTTCGACGTGAGTATGGTGTGCATGATGTACCTAAATTTGATTCCATAATGTTGTTGTATAGAATATTTGTAAAAAGAGGTTCTGTGTTAAAAAAAAAACATGCAAGAGATCGCAGGCGAAACCCAATAAGAGAACCAGCTATCTCTTGGCTTGGTCTCCAAACTCCCCAGATCTAACCCCTCTTGACTTCTTCATGTGGGGTTTTGTTAAAGACATTGTCTATTCACAGAAACCCAGGAACATTGATGATCTGAGAGTAAAAATTACTCAAGCTTTTCAACAAATCACCCCTCTTATGTTACAACAGACATGGGCTGAATAACATCACCATTATGAGTTGTGCAGGGTGGACAATGGAGGGTCATGTTGAGCTCTGCGGAATCTCCCATCTTTCAGTGTTGTGTGCACAAAGTTTCAACAAATAAAGTTCAGTACTAAATGTTTTACGGTTGTTTTATTTTAACCACATCCAAACGAATCACCCTGTAGTATACTGATGAATTATTTTCTCTTTTCAGGCATCTTGTCAACAACATTTTTCATCATATTTTTTAGCTTTAACTCATATAAAAAATTGAAAATCACAAAAAGCTCGTGTTAAATTACTGACGTGTTCATGACTAATAAGCCCTCAAAATCTGAACTAATTTTTACCAGTACAACCTGAAAAAAAGTACAATTTATAGAAAAAACACAACTTACGAGAACTGGCTGCTGAAGTTTCTCAATACATTCCTGGTCCATATGATGGATTGTCAGCTTCCTCTTCCAGATCATCCACTAGTTTTCTTTATGCAGATCTTCTGTGCTGTCTAGTCTTCATTTCAATGTCCCTTGCATACTAATCACCAGCTCCAAGTCTTTCTTTGTCCATCTTGTACGTGGCTTTCACTGTACAGAGTCCGATGGTTTTCAACAAGCTCTGTAATACTTTACATCTACACATGTTGCCTTCATTGAATGTAATCACAGTATCATACACTCGAAAGTGAAGTGCACTGATTGAAAGAAACACTGTCTCTTTGGTAGTTGTGCCCATATGATAGTGTTGACGCACTCATTTGGATTCTGTATCTAATCGTAGAGGCACTTTTTCAAAAGCTCAGTATTTGTAAGATCTTTGAATATTGACTTGTATATGTTGTTTTCTAATGCCAGGCGTTTGACAATAAAGTCATTTGACCTCTTGCACTCCAATATTTTTCAAAGATATTATCATGGCCAGCCAATGAAGCACAGATTTTGAGGTGTTCCGAATCCATTTCTTGGTTTGAGTTGCACAATGGGCAGTTAGGGGACTGATATATTCCAATTCTATGCAAGTGTTTGGCCAAACAATCATGGCCTGTTGCCAATCTAAATGCAGCTACAGACGATTTGCGTGGTAAATCGGGAATTAACTGTGGACTTTGATGCAGAGAGTTCCATTTTTTCCCTTGAGATTGTGTTATCAAATTTTGTTTGTTGAAGTCTAAGTATGTAGATTTAATAAATCTTTTCACAGAGTAAAACGTAGATTTAGTAACAGGTCAGTAAGTAGCAGTGCTGCCCTTCTTTGCTAAAGCATCCGCATTCTCATTTCCCAGGATTCCACAATGGGATGGTATCCATTGGAATACAATTCGTTTATTGAGTGATATTAATTGAGAGAGCATTTTAGTTATTTCTGCTGTTTGAGCTGAAGGTGTGTGTTTAGAGACTATTGATAGAATAGCTGCTTTGGAGTCTGACAATATAACTGCATTCTTAAATTTATTGATGTGGCATAGAAGATTCCTGAGACTTTCACTTATTGCAATGATTTCACCATCAAAACCTGTTGTTCCATATGCAAGAGATCTATAAAGTGAGAAGAGACAGCACTTAACACCTGCACCGGCACCTTGTTCTCTGAAGATCAAGGATCTGTCGGTGTATAAATGAAGCCAGTTTTGTGGAGGGTACGTAATATTAATTGTCTCTAAAGACAATTGTTTCAGTATTTCAGTGTTTACTTCTGATTTTAGTATTTCTTCTGTTAAATTTAGATTATATTCTATATTTAATAGAGTTAAAGGGTTTGGTTTAATTTGTAAGTTTTCTTTTAAATTCGGGATATTGATTTTCTGTTTTAATTCTTGAACAATGGATATGAAACTTTTTTGAGTTTTCAATCTACATAGAGGACTGTATGAATGCCAATTGTTTCCTCGTAATCTAATAAGTTTTTCATATTGAATCAGTGCTTTTTCTTCTATTGTCATTTTAAAGCTGTTAATATTAGTGCCGCGAAATGAGGTGATCCGGGTTCGAATCCCGGTCGGGGCAAGTTACCTGGTTGAGGTTTTTTCCGGGGTTTTCCCTCAACCCAATACGAGCAAATGCTGGGTAACTTTCGGTGCTGGACCCCGGACTCATTTCACCAGCATTATCACCTTCATATCATTCAGACGCTAAATAACCTTGATGTTGATACAGCGTCGTAAAATAACCAATAAAATAAATAAAATAAAAATATTAGTGAGGAATCTCATAGAATCTACTGGAGTTGTTTTGATTCCACCAGTAATGAGTCTGAGTGCTTGGTTTTGAACATATTCTATTTCGTTTATGAAAGGTGAAGTAATTAAAATTTCTTCGCAGTATGTCAGCACTGGCTGTATAAACATTTTAGTCTTTTTAGAAGGGAGAATCTTTTACAAGCTTTTTCAGAAATGTATTTCAAATGGTTGCTCCATGTTAACTTACTGTCGAAAATAACTCCAAGATATTTGGATTCATAAGTCCTAGGAAGGTGTTGGCCATTGTATTGGATAGTGAATTCTCTTTCTTTTTCACCAAGTGAAAATATTTGGTAGTTACTTGTATATGTATGTATATGTATGCATATATATTTGTCTTTAAGCAATATACCTTTCGGTGGGGCGGCACTTCACAGGATATTGACTTGATTTCTTATACTATTGCACAAGGTAAACTGTTTTTGTGACTAAAAGGTTGGCCAGATTCTTTGGCTTTTTGGTATTTACACCAAGAGTCACCACCTTTAGGGCATAGTTCATGATTTGGACTTTTGTCACTCGAAGACATGTGAAATAAAATACACCACACTGCAGTTTTCATTGCCTCAACACTATGGGTGTTCTGCCTTATAGCCATAACCATAGTAATTTTGTATTTGAGTCAAGAGGCACCAGTAAAGCATTCAAAGTAGGCGTACCCCTCGAAGAGAGACACACTATATTCGATCCTTCTGCATGGTGAAACCATTTCGATTTCGGTAGAGCAGTGCGATTTCCAGAGCAGTGGATGGATAGGGAGGATGGTGTTTTGTTTCTGGAAGACGGCATCAGCAGTCATGAAACCTGAAGAAGAAGAAGAAGAAGAAGAAGAAGAAGAAAGAAAGAAAACGATCGGACAGACCCTCACAGAAACAACAGGAAAGGACTTCTGGACTATGCTCTTATGAAATGTGGAAGGGTTAAAAAGCATAGGTAGATACTGAACTTAGCACTGGATAACCTGCTGGAGACACACGACATAAACCAGAGGTCTGCATCGAATGTTTTTGCTCGAGCACCAAGTAGTTCATACTTGGTAGCATAATCCGCTAGGTAGTGCACATGCATGATGGGTAAAATCGTCGCGAGCGATAAATCCTCGAACAGTATAAGCCGAGCATTAGACATTCGTTCTTGTTACAGTGATGAACTGTGTAGTAACATCATAGATGTTATGATGTTATCATTTCAAAACTTTGCAGTGTTTAACTAGCCTCTCCATAGTACAACTATAAAACTTCCTTTAAAATGTAATATAAATGTTGCAGGTAAACGGTTTTTTTTTCTACACAGGAGTGATTTTACTTTTGCCACATCTGATAGATGTTATTAGATGTAAATGTAATTATTATAAACGGAGAACACAATCACGATAATGCAAGAACCGTATCAAGTTTTCTAGTAATAATAATAATCTCTAATAATTAGTATATCAATCTTTGCGTCTGTAACAGATGTGCAGCATGATTATTCGTTTTATTATATTTTCTGAGACGTTATCTCTGTAGTAATATTATTAATCTACTGCTATATCAATAATATTTTGTAAAATATTTCTACATTGTCGCAGTATATAGGTAGAACACTATGTATGGACCTATCATATTATATATGTGGTAAATCATATAGTGAATAATTCTTAATTAGCAATAATAATTGTATATCAAAGTTTTTCATACTATTTTATTTATAACTTTGTGCTACTGTTTTGGTACGTTCCATTAGACCATTCCATTAAACGCTTGTCATAAACGCAGAAAATAAAGCCTTATTTTTACCATGTGAGCAAAACATATGCATATCTTACGTCGCCTTCCATACAAGATAAGATATGTTGGTGAGATGACCTTGTACTGTGCTTCTATTTATTACGTGCTTATCACGACCGATCTTATCTCACTCGAGGGTGTGACATTCGACCGAGTGCAAGTGAGCGATTTAACTCCAATGCAGCACTATGACGTAAACATACTCACAGAAACCTTCACCACAGAACCTGCCGAAATACCAGGTTACTATAGTATACATGCCTTGGCTACACAAGAAACAGGAAGATCCTCAGGTGGTGTATCATGTTATTATAAACCAATCATTGGTAGAATAGTAAATACACACATAAGTTACATACACAAAAAAACCTGATCTTCCTAGAGACAACGAGTTTATACATAGCAGGAATGTACTGCAGGCCCCAAGAAGACATCACAGCAAAATTACTAACCACAATATAACCATGACAAGCCTGCGCTGATAGTGGGCAATTTAAAGAAGTCTTAAAATGCCTAGAAGAAGAAGGTTTGATACTTATAAACGAGGCAAAAACGAAAATCTACTTTGCACCAAGTGGATGTAGCACAATCGACCTCGTTTTCTACCAAGGAAACATCAGTCATGGAAAGCAGACAGGGAAGTGGAAATCTGGAACAACCCCACTCAGAAAACACCTACCCATTACCACGGAATTCCCCTTCACTGAAGACAGGGGATACAACAGGAAAGACAAGCAAAAGACCACCAACTCGAGAAAAATAGACCCGCAAAAGCTTACTACCGAAAGGATGGAAACAGCCGAAACTCTAATACAAGATGGTAACATAAACGAGGCAGTAGAAATATTAATAAAAGTTATCAAAGAAGTAATTGTGCCAAGACACATCAAACAGGGGAAGATGTGATTCAACCACGACTGCTACCAGAAGCGCAAGAGAGTACTAAAACTTCTCCACACCATGAAGACAAGTCAAACATCTGAACACATGAAGGAATATTCCAAGGTTCGAAAGGAATACAAGAATATGATCAAGCCGAGAAAAAATGAATACTTAGAAAGAGAAGGAAGAAAAGAAGCCGAGGAGGCAAAGGTGGACCCCATTGAAACAAAAGAAAAGATACTGAATACAATACCAATGGAGAAATGGGAAGAGCACTTTGAAAGCATCCTCAACAAAACTGGACGAATTCCACCCTTAACAAGAGCCTTAAACAAGTCGAGCAAAGAGTATAATAGAATCTCAGAAGAGGAAGTAACAAAAGCGATAACAGCCTTAAAGAAATGCAAGGCTGCCAGCCTTGACAAATTATTCAATGAGCACATACAGGACACCAGCATGTTAATGACGAATCTATGGTCAAAAATCTTCAACCTAGAAATGGGAGACATCCCCGACCAGTGGAAGATCTCGCAAATAAAGTTCTTGTACAAGGGAAAAGGATCCACCGATAGCGTTGACTCATATCGAGGCATCGCCCTAGAGAACACCATCTTCAAGGTCTTCACAAAGATTCTAACGGAAAGACTGACCGAACAAATAGACCAGCAACTCGGCTTCCACAAAGGCAGGTCGACTTTACACGCAATCGGGAACCTTATAGACGACATAACAAGTGCCATAAGGAGACCAAAACGAAAACTATATGCTGTGTTCGTAGCTTACAAGAAGGCATTCGATTTTGTCGACAGGAAAATTCACAGGAAATGACGAACCCAGTATGATCCTAATCAGAAATATTCTGACAGAAAACAAAGTTCATATAAGTGATTCTATAACAACATCAAGAGAAATAACTCAGATGAATGGTGTTCTACAAGCGGACCCCCTCAGCCCTCTCCTGTTCAACATGCTACATCTGATATCGCCAAAGCACTGCAAGACACGCCAGCCTCACTGTACATGTACCTACACCGACAACATGATAAAAACGAACTACAAGCGGCACTGGATGGGCACACATCAACAGCCTGGAAGTCATCGTGCAGAAAATGGGAGCAAATAGCAGGAAGTGAATCTATTATACTCAATGGGAAAAAATTGCAGTTCGTGAACACCTTCAAATACCTTGGGGTAACTTTCCAGACAAGCGGAACATGCTTCAACATACATGCAAAGGAAAGGGCAACAACAGCAACGAAAGCTTTTTACGAGGTAAGACAGCTACAGAAACTGTCACTGGATACTGCAATGACTCTTTTCAGAGCAAAAATATCCCTGATTCTCAATACAGCATAAATCTAATTTGGCCATATTCATCCAAAAAAGCCCTGCAAAACTTGGAAGCAATTAAAGCCAGATTTATAAAGACAGCTCTGGAAATATCAATATATACACCATCACGACTAGCTTACGACCTTGCCAGGAAACCGTCTTTATCGAGGATGTTCGAACACAACTGCTGCTGCCATCTTCAGAACAAGCGGAAGAGCTCTTACTCGAACGAAGAAAGAAACGAGAAGAGATCTCGCAGGAGTTCTTCATAAGGATCCCATGATAGATAGAAATTGGACAGGACCAAACTGCGAGCTGCGCAGTGCCCTGATAAGACTAGCAGTCCACGGATTCCACCACAAGCTACACACAAAGCAAGATTCCAAGAGCCAACAGAACAGTGTGTGTGCAATCTGTGCCGCTACCATTTCACTGTATGTCCCAACAGTCTCTGAAAGACTACAGCAAAGAATAACCGCACAATAACTATACAATCTGCACATTTGTGCGCATTCCTCGTTATTACTATAAATATTCTAAAGAAATCCCTGCATAAGCAGGCTATTCAAATATGTAACAGTTCAAATCTGTGAAATGTCAAAACCCAGACAGGCACGTCCACGTAACGTTTTGTTTAAACGATTATTAAAACTATTTAGAATGGGAAAACACACATACAGCATATATCATTCAAAAGAGGAGTTTAAAGAACATGAATCCATAAAATAAAATAAAAAATAAAAAATTTCACCATTTTCAGCTGTCCGGAGCAATGACGTTATATAGTGGACCGGAGTGCCTTAATAATAACTATAAACCTAATGTAATACATTATGCTAGTGTTTCTCAAAATTTTCCATTGCAGTTCTACAAACTTGGAATTCTGAAGACTTAGTTCATTTTTATTTTGCTTTTTATTACTATTATTATTATTATTATTATTATTATTATTATTATTATTATTATTATTATATTATTATTATTATTATTAAATTATGGTTTATTTAACGACGCTCGCAAATGCCGAGGTTATATCAGCGTCGCTGGTGTGCTGGATTTCTTTTACAGGCCAGTAAATCTGACATGAGTGTGTCGCATTTAAGAACACTTAAATGCCATCGATCTGGACCAGGATCGAATCCGCAACCTCGAGCACAGAAGGCCAGCGCTATACGGACTGCGCTACCCAGGTCTACTTTATTATTATTATTATTATTATTATTATTATTATTATTATTATTATTATTATTATGCATAACTGGCTCAACACAAAAAATTATCTTAATAGGTTACACAATCCACGCTATTGAAATTGATTTGGAGTGATTTATTAAGGATAGTATCCAAGTTTGATTTAGAAACATGTTAAAGGAATATGCTCCATTGACTAAAATTATCGTATTTTATTATTTAGATACAAGTCCAATTCAGAAACATGTTGAAGGATTATTCTTGTGCAAAAACGGATGCTGCCTGGACCAAATGATCATATTTTTATTATGTAATTACTTTATAAAGTTTGTTCTAGCATGGTCCAAATATTGATTTGCAAAGAAAGGAACTTAGAACCTTTCTCTGTATCTCTAACGTTAAGTTGATATTTAGGCCTATAGTACTGGTACACTCGTATTTAGCCTATTCATGAAAATAAGTTTCTTTGCTCTCCTGAAAACTAGCAAATTTTGACTTAGTTCCTTTCTAAAGTGTGCTATTCATTTGTAATATTAATACATTTCTCAATTTCATTTGATCATGAATTAACGCAATGCAAATCTGATAACAGTCTCATGTGTGGTATGAGAGGATTTTCAAGTTTCATTATTGTTAGAATTATTATTTTCTGTATTTTATGTAAATATTAAGATATACACGTACACTAAATTGAAAATGCAAGTTTTTGACAATATATGTGCATTATTAACATAGTTTCAATCCTACAGTTAAACCCATTTCAATAAATGTGTAGCAGCAGCAGTAGTAGTAATAATGTAATTTGTTTTTATAGATAAATACGCACAGAATCCAGATATGAAACTGATAAATGTTATATTTCTTTTTAGATCTTTAATAGTATCAATAATAATGAAATATAATAATTAATATTTATTTTGTAATATTAAGATTATATCATAATAATTATTATTGGCGATGTTTCATATTTTTATTGAGTCATAGTTTCGTGACTTTGTACACATTTTTCAGTATTCTCCAAATTTAAAATACCATTTAAATACAATTTATGATTCACAGAATTCCAAACTTTCAGAAGCGCTGCATTATACTATTTCTGTTGTATTTATTGGTAAGGAAGGATGGTCATAAAAAATGTAATGTGTCAAAAGCACAAAACTTCATTGTCCGCAGTAAATTTTTAATTGCTTTGCACATTCGGTAGTGTTTTTAAATATGCCTGTCCAATTGAGGTGTAATTATCAGCCCTCAATATACACATTTATCCCTAGAATCGCCATTGATGCTACAAAACGTAAATTTTTTTTATTCCCTACTTATTGTTGCAGTTTTCAAGCAAGAATCATAAAATAACTTAAAAAGCTCACCTCAGTGGGAAGAGGTTCATCCTGATTGTCCCATGGGTATCGAACCGAGCTCCTCAATACACATCTTGTCTTTATTGGCTTTTAAGGAACCCGGAGGTTCATTGCCGCCCTCACATAAGCCCGCCATTGGTCCCTATCCTGAGCAAGATTAATCCAGTCTCTACCATCATATCTCACCTCCCTCAAATCCTTTTTGATATTATCTTCCCATCTACGTCTCGGCCTCCCCAAAGGTCTTTTTCCCGCCAGCCTCCCAACTAACACTCTATAAGCATTTCTGGATTCGCCCATACGTGCTACATGCCCTGCCCATCTCAAGCGTCTGGATTTAATGTTCCTAATTATGTCAGGTGAAGAATACAATGCGTGCAGCTCTGCGTTGTGTAACTTTCTCCATTCTCCTGTAACTTCATCCCTCTTAGCCCCAAATATTTTCCTAAGAACCTTATTCTCAAACACCCTTAATCTCTGTTCCTCTCTTAAAGTGAGAGTCCAAGCTTCACAACCATATAGAACAACCGGTAATATAACTGTTTTATAAATTCTAACTTTCAGATTTTTTGACAGCAGACTAGATGACAAAAGCTTCTCAACTGAATAATAACAGGCATACACATACACATACTCTCTATCTTTGCTTGCTTTAATTGAAATCAAAAATTATGATGGCGGTTCAATATGTCATCTGAATTGTTGAAGACTGCATTGTTATGTGTTGAGCAATGAACGCGAATTCCATAGAGAATGAAAAAAATGGATCAAGCGTTTGTGAGTAGAAGCTGTAGCCACAGTCTAGTATATACAGTCACGAAGCTATACCAGACTGTGCTGTAGTACAGTCACTGTAGATAAGAAAATTGATAGTACTTTGATTGAGAACTTTCGATCTTATTTTAAAATGTAGTCAACCGACTGCAAGGAAATTTAAATATTGTCGTTTTCATATTTTATATTTAAAACGTACTTTTAATTTTTCTGAAGAAATTGATATAACGTACATTTTATGAAGCAGTTATGTATTACATTACTGTTAGGTTACTTGATTTTTATCAACAGTAATCTCACTAGATAATGTCCGACTTTGTGTCAAGAAGAGATTAAAGAAATTCAATATTACCACTCAAGTTGGGCTCATAGAATAATAATATGGTACCTATTTGCCACTGAGATACTTAAATTCAGAAGTCTTGCAGAAATATTATACATACTATTCGAAAGAGACTTGAAATTCTCACAAAGGCAACAGAAATCCATACAAAATATTAATATTTTTCTATCACAGATCATTAATTATGTATTCCATTTTAAAAATAAATAGACCAAAGTGTGCAAATAATTATATTTAGTCTAATAATTTGTCCACATCTGTAGTTATGTATAATTGTGGGGGCAGGGTAGAGCAAACAACTCCACTTTGAATTTTGTTTTTAGAAATACACAGAGGTACAAATTGAACAGTATTTAAAAATCTGAATCTGCTGTCAGTGGTACCATCAAATGTTTAACATTCACACCATATATATATATATATATAATGCAACTTTAAATTTCCATAATAACTAGACGATAAAAATCAATTATGGTTATTACACAACTTCTAATCTAGTTTAAACCTATGAAGGTAAGCTTGTTTTCCCGTGCTCTGTAACAAGTGCTGTGAACTCTGGTGATATGGAGATTTTGAGTTAATCGTTGTTCTATTGTTGGAAAGAATAATTTACATGTGGCACCTTTTTGTGTGTTTTTCCATTGACTCTGCCACTTTTCAAGACATTTTCCCCAGGTCAGTGACAACTGATGTTACAGGTTTCCTGTTATAGATTATAGCTAGTTCACTATTTTTGGCTTCTTCTTTGGCAAGTCTGTCTGCCAATTCATTGCCTTCTATATCAATATGTGCCTTTACCCATCCAAAGTGAATTGTCCAGTTGAGATCCTTAAGTTGGCGAATCTTCTTTCGAATTATTTCTATTATTGGGCTATGTATAACAATGTTTTTCAGTGAGGCAAGCGTCACTTTGCTATCAGTGTGAATGGCTGCTCTTTCGTTGTCATTAGTACAGTTAAGGAGAGATTGTAGTTGTTCCAGGGACTTCAAAATGGCTATAGCCTCGGCTTGATTGTTTGAGCAATTTTGATATAGTCTGTACTTAAATTTCTTTGTCAGAGTTCTATTTACACATATTGTTACTCCTGCACAACTTTGTCTTCGATTTTGCTGCCGTCCATGAAGATATCTACCTGGTATGATGTTGAGCCATTTATTTCATATATTGTGCTGGGTGTGGCCAGTCAACAGGTAGTGGGAGATCATAATCAGATCTTCTCTCTACATGGTGTTTTTCTTTGTAGAGCTGCACTTTTTCTTCTATTACCATTCACTCCTATCGGTGGCACACTGACCATCACACAGGAGGCTTCAAAGAGATAGTTCTATAGGCCTCAGCCATCTTTATATTACTTATAAGACTTTGTACCCTCTGCAACTTCCGGAGGTTTGCTTGTTTATATATAGAATCTCGGTATGTGTGAGTATGTGTGCACCCGCACGCGCGTGTACACGTGTGTCAGAGATCCTATTATGAATGATAAGAGTGAAGAAAATGAAATGTTTCTTTTTCGTCACTTTTATCATCCTATCTTTGCTTTTATCATTACTCCAGTACACACACCTCAATGACAATGCATAGTTCAATTCTCTCTGATATAGCATCTTTTATAATTTATCATCGCTCCAACATATACGTTAAGATCTATCATTTGTCTGAGCTTAGATCAAATGCATGATATAGTATACTAGCATGAATAAATTGAACCGAAATATCGAGAAACTCCACATGTCTAGGAAACTAAACTTTTCGTTGAGAGACATCCAACTCTTCCTATTCCTTATTAAATTAAAAATATTTTCATTACCTTACTTTAAATGTATAGAATCTTTATAACTCATGTGCTTGTGAGGACCTCGGAAAAATCATGTATTTATCTCCAAGAAAAAAAGCAGGTTATATCCCACTTCTGAAAACCAAATTTGTCGTGCTCTCCTTGTCTATTATTCCACAATGATGGCAGGTGGGTTCGAGTTAAGAATTATTTACGTTCATCACCTCCTTATTATTCTACTATGTTACACTATCAGGATTCTGACACCACTATTCTAGAACAGTAGGACTACAAGGAACTTCATACAGAATTCCTACTTGGAAATAACTTGTGGGTATTCGTAAATTATTAGAAATTTGCACTTCTAGTAACTGAAGTCTAATTCACAACACAACAAGGTTTATTAAGACTGTAAGTTGGAAGAACCTTAAAGGATACATATTGTTGGCTTGTTGCCTCTACGTATTGGTGATGGGTCTTCCTCTTCTGATGCCATGGTGCCATCAGATGCAAAGTCTAAACTTCTTCCTCACAGAAGGATAAAGCCTTCTTGTTGACTTCATGATGTCTTGCTAGCAATGGTTCAACTACTGACTAACTCGAGGTGACACAACACTTAGCTGTGAATGAACACACGCAAATTGATGACAGTGTTACGAAACCAGCAAAGATGACGTTAAGTCAGTCTTGCTCTAATAAAAGGTCTCAGAAATCTTTCTGACAATAGTGTGCAAATGGACACTTTGAAAGGACAACTGTCTTAAGAGTTACAAACAAGACTTGATCATGCGATGACGTATGTTAATGTGTCTTTACTTTAGCCAAATAGATTCGTACAACGTACATTAACACTCAGTGGAAATATATGTGCATACATGCAGCTTCTCACGGTGAAGCAGCACTAGAGTGCTTAGACAGCTTATCTTACAGTGTCTCAGGTTGGGATTTCCTATCATCTTCTCTGATAATTGGCTTTGAAAGAACTTGTCATTCTAGCTGCAAAAAACAGCTAATGGTTCTGAATACAATTGAATTAAATAAATTTCTTGCCTGTGCTCTTTGTCCAAGAGTCATGATTTCGAAAGGTGCTGCTGCGTCCAAAGACTCTCTATACATCATAATCCCATTTTCTTGAATAAATCGAAACCATTTCACATTTTTCCACATAAACTTTTCGCCGTTACCATTCTTCTTCTTCTTCATTTGCAAGGCATCTTTGAAGAAATCAGAACACTGGTAAAAATTTGCTTCATTTTTATCACTTTAATTGGTTTCTCTCTCCCTGTTCCTCTGACAAGTTGCATCCAATCATGTGGATGATCGATGGACATTCCACTTATTTTCTTTCTTTTTTTCTGCCCAAGCTTGATCTGATTTTAAAATCTATATTTTCTCATTTATTTCAGTTCAATATTGCTTACAATAGGTATACTATCACTTACCTCTTGATGAAGAATTGGCAAGACGCATAGAACAGAGTGCTGTGATATTACAAGTCCTTTGCGAAATCTTAATTCACAACTCACAAAAATTTTACTACTATTTAAGACATACAACATACTTATGAGCTCTAATTTAGAAATTATACAAACTTTCAAATTGCAGAATGAGAAGAGGGAAATAAGTTCTGTATTTAATGCCACCAAACTGTGCAAGCAAGCCCTCCCTATACCGCCCATGTTAAATTTTAAAATTTCAGGTGCACTTTATTCTGGATGTATCTGAGGTACAAACTCCAAATTTTCAGGGATTATTTAATATACATTTATCTTTAATAATACGAACTAGTTTTGATCAAATGTTATTAGTTTTTTAATTATTAATTTTTTTCTAAATGTTTAATTTTGTGTTTAAAATTTGTAATTCAAAATTTGAAAACTCAGGTTCTAAGTAATTTACAAAAATTTCCTTTCATATTATTATTAGTTATGGTCTTCCTAATGTCCAGTCCAAATTTCATGCATTTATCTTTAATGGTGTTGATGTAACGTGCACCAACGTTACAAAAAATGTACAATTGAGAAAAATGGAGTTAAAGTTTTGGCAAATATTCTCATACTTAAGTGCACTGCTAGGACTTTCCAGCACCATAATCTGGATCTTCTGTGTCCTCATGGCTTCTCTTCTTATTCCTCTTCAATTTTCTTCCTTTTTTTGCCATTTCCTCCATTACCATTTCTGCTTTTTTGATGCGAAGAGAGTCTAATTCCTTCAAGATGTTATGGTATTGAAGCCTGGTTCAATCCCCAACTTTTGTAAGACTTCCACTCTTCCAATATTTCCATCATTGGATGATATGATGGCATCTCTTAGTCCTAATCTAAGTGAATTGACACTACCAAAGACTTGTTTTGGGGATCCTGCATCACAGAACACGGTTAAATGCTTCGTTTGTATTTTGAAACTTATTATGCAAACATTTTTTTAGTAATTCTGCATGGTACAAGTCTCATATTGGTTTTATGGCAAGCATAACAGATTCTGGTAAACCATGGTGTTTATAATGAGGTACCTTTCTATTATATTTGCACCACGAATTGTCACCTTTAGGACACAGGTCATGTTGGGGATGATCGTCAGTGGAGAGTTCGTGAAAATATGTAGCCCATACTGCACTCCTCATATCCTGTAGACTTTGCAAATTATTTCTTAGGGCTTGATCATAGTAATTTGGTAATTTATCTATCATCCCATCTGTAATCTCTTTGATCCCCTAACACCTTTGCCATCTGAAAGTTTCTTCCCCACTAAATCTTTCTTGAGTTTGCGAAGCCTGGAACCCATGCGCTTTTGTACATATCCAATGCACTCCAGTTTCTCCACAGTACAATCGTCCCTAATTATATGGTTTACTTTCCACAACTTTTACAAAACCATTACTGTCTCCATCACCTAAGTACTGTTTTTATTTTACACCATGAGTCTGGTTGGAACTTTGAAAAATACATACAGCTCCCTTTGCTTCCATACCACCACTGCTTCCATCAAAATTCTTTACACAACCTTCATGAGTCCCTAACTTTTTGCATGTATAACAATATTTTGATAGCAATTCTGAATCTAAAACTTTGCCTGTATCAACTGAAGTAGCTACCACAACTCATGGTTTGACGTGTGGCGTTTCTCATGCCATGTCCCATCTACTGCAACTGGAATCTTATCATCACTGTATTGCATTGCACTGCTTCCTTACATGCTTCTAACATACTATCTTTGAGACACTATCAGCTGATTCTTGAATATGTCCATTCACCTTATGAAATTTTGAATGGGGCTTAGACATTCATCATGACACACAATCTACCAGCATAATCTTTTCCAATACAGCGTAGCCCATATATGAATCTTGTATTCACTTCATATCCACTAGCGGTAACTTTTGATGTTTGAAAAGTGCCTTCCTTTCTGCACACTGCACACACTATTACTAATGATCTGGCAAGTTCTTTTCGTTTCTTTATGTCTTTTTGAATTGACAGAGAGTCACATTCACAGTATTTACATTTTGTTTGTTGAGGTAATGCTTTTGACATCAGTTCTAAATCCACTAGTACATAACCAGATTTCAACATGTTATTTTCACAAATATTAGACTGTTGCATTTCACACATCTCATCAAATAGTTCTATGGAAGATGAAAGTTTCTTCTTCGATGAACTAGGAGGTGTAACACACTTACCGGCACTGGTAGTTGTTACATTTGCTTCACATGATGTTCGGTCAAACCTCTTCTGCACTAAAAACATTACTAACTTTTCCATTACTAATTAAATCACTAGTAACATCCTTCTTTCTTGTATAAGTGTTCCCAGTAAACTTTCTCTTTCCAAACTTCTTATTTCTTCCCATTTTTTACCTTCACAAATACAAACTAACAAATATTTACATTTACCTCGCTTCCCGTTTCCTTGGAAACCAAACCATAGATGACCATGAAAAAAGAGAAAGTTGACAGAGGCATCAACATAAAATATGAAATTTCTCGCAAAAAACAAGAGTTAGTTCATAAAAATATCTTCAACGGTTTAGGAAATATATCGAAAAACATTAATGTCTGCAAAAGTGGGCGTGGTCAGAAAAGACATGCAATCAATTATATGCTCATTAAACATCCAATTTTGGTCCGAATCAATTATAAACCGCATATTCGCATTTAGAACACTTGAAACACCAATAAACACCAGAAATCCAAAAATCCATATTTTGAACCATAAACAAAGGCTTGCTTACCTTAAGGAAATAAGTTTACATATTTCCTTTAACCCCTTTTACACACGTGGATTTAACAATTTCTAATAGAGATATCTCTTGTTTCCCTTTACCCAACTAAAGAACGCGCTTTCAGGATTATAACAGTATATATATAACTCATTTTGGCCAAATTTTGACATATTCCTCTTTACCTGAAACCACAGATTTTATCCATTACTAGTGTCTAAGTTTAATTTTAAATTGTAGGCCTTTTCTTTGTAATGTGTTGTTTGTGAAGAAGTTAACTTCACCCCAGTTCATTTATCGACATCCTGCGAGTCTGCACACAACTGATATTAACGTCCTTGCGCTTCTTTATCACTTGTAGTGCATTTATTTGTTGTAGGGAGAATCTGTAAATGTACCAACTTGAAAATTTGTTAAAGCTCCATTTTAAAATTACAGAGATGTCTATAAATGAATGAATGTATGGATTTTATTGCTGTGCTAATGTTGTCAAGGAGAGAGTGATTTAAAAACTTTTAATTCACTGCTGTGAATGAAGTAATTGTTTAGGTTGCTAAGGACGGTGAAATAAAGACCAGGTTACATACGAGTAATGGATAAAATCAATTAAAATTTGTCCAAGTTATTACTTCCATGTGAATAGATAGTATACCAGGATATTCAAATAAACAATTCATTTCTTTATATGAAAGATAATAGCTTAGAGCTAAAGCTCCATGCCTTCATGACTTCGGCACTATAATGAAGTTGTGTGGTTGGCACCATCCTCCAACCGCCTTTTATCCCCAGGAAGGATCTGTTACTCAGTTTGATAGGAGGCTGAGTACATCTTGGGGCCATTCTGAAAGTTTTGGCAACGAGAAAAATCCCATCACCACTCACGACCCAATTGAGTCTGTAGCCATTCCCAACTGAACTACTAGACATTATATTCGTTTTTCCGTACTGAAATTATTTTTTATTCCACACAAAACCAACCCTCTGTTACAATAAAATATGCTGTGTACTAATCACTACATTGAGCACCAATATGCCTGGGTTAAATCCCAAATCTCTCTGCCATGCATATGCCACTGTTGATAGTGATTCATCCATCGGATTGGGACGTTAAGCCTGGCGGGCCCCTTGGTGCTATTCGATAGAAGTAGGCTACAAGCCAGCACCAGGTTTCCCCTTCTTCCTTCCTCACTCATTCTCTACAATACACTTACACGCACACTCACCTAAAAAGACGACATAACTCTTCACAGATACACATCATGCATAACGTGGTCTGCCGAAGTGGTGTGCAACTTGAAAAAAAATGGGTCACAGTCCTGCTATCTATCTGCAGTATGTGGAACCCGAATCACGTTAAGTGAAGAGGGTAGGCATTAGACACAATGTATACAACATTTTCAGAAAATATATGTGTATCTAATGCCTACCCACTTCACTTGCGTGATTCGAGTTTCGCATATTGCGGATAGATGGCAGGACTGTGACCCATTTTCAAGTTGCACACCACTTCGGCAGGCCACGTTGTGCATGATGTGTATCTGTGAAGAGTTATGTTGTGTACTATGGTGAGTGTATGTGTAAGTGTAGTGTAGGGTATGGATGATGATGATGATGATGGTGGGGAAAGGAGAAGGGGAAACCTGGTGCCAGCACATAGCCCACTCCTATCGAATAGCACCAAGGGGACCGCCAGTCTTAACATCCCCATCCGACGGACGAATTACAATCAACAGTGACATATGCACTGCGGAGAGATTTGGGATTTAACCCAGGCATATTGGTGCACAATCTAGTGATTAGAAATTGCGCACAGCCATCTCTCCTAGACCCGAGGGTGAAATTTTACATGAAAACTTAGAAGAAAATGTAAACTACTTTTTATTGAGGTTTCTTTATTCGTTTGTTCATGTTCATATTTCATTTTTACACTGCATGTAAAATTACTTAAACTGGAATGTTCACCTAATTACACTAGCATTCTACCAGTCATTCTTTATTAATATTATGCATCTGTGCACTGAGGGATACTTCCAGCTCACTTTTACGATTAAAAAAAATATTTGCATTTTTTTTTCTTCAAAATTCAAAATGGTGGCAGTTCACTGTGCAAGGATGAAGCGTTTCCCTCATAACTCAAAAACTATCCAACATTCTGTGATGAAATGTTTTGTATGTACTTATGCATGTCATATCTACAATATGATGCAGAATCACTTCTCTACCTTTGATAGATTGTCTGATAAAAAATAAATTCATTTAAAATATGGTCAAATATCAGTATTTTCTTCTAACACAAAATAAAAAAAATATTATTTATTAAGGACTGTAGTTGAAAGAGCATGATATTGTAAACATGAGTTTCAGCAATAAAATAAAAGGGAGAGAACATGAAAAAGTTAACAAGTTTATGAGTTATGAGGGAAATGCTTCATCACTGTACAGAGAATTGCCATCATTTTGAATTTTGAAGAAAAAATAATTTTTTTAAATCGTAAAAATATTTTTTTTTTTTCATATAGCAGAAGGACAGTGTTTTACATATCCCAATTTTCATTATTGTACAAGATACAGTAATGGAGGAAAAAAATTAATATTTCCAAACATTTTTAATCCTGTAAGCTGTACCTAACTCCTTAAGTACTGCATATTAGCATTGTTGAAACAGCAGCAGCGCTGTTAAAATTTTGAAATGCATGCACACTCGCACACACAAATACACACACACAGATAATAGCTGAGCATTGTCCCAAATCAAGGGACAAATTGTTACTAAATATATTTTACTGATCTTAAAAATAACAATTTTCGACAGAAGGCGTGAAAGTGAAGACCAACATGGGTTAATAAGCTAAGGATGCAATAACTTCAACAAAAATAAAAAGAACTGGGAAGAATCGTAAAGATTTACGGAGCAGTTGAGACTGTACTGTCAGAGAACAGCAAACTAAAGACATATGTCCACAATAATTGTACAAGTGCCGCTCATTATCAGACTTGGAGGGTTGCAACACCCTCAGATAGGAGAATTTCGACCATGTTACAGGAAACTACATGGACTCCGTAACTGAAGTGGACACCACCATCACTGAACCGTGATTGTAACCTCTGAGAAGTGCATAATTTTGAAAATACCTGTGACTTGTCGACTACTAGAAATGGGGTACAGATCCCTTTCCTTTGATAATGCAAGTCATCTCCTACTGCTGTCAGTGAGAATGCCCATGAGTGCTGTTGGGTGTAAAACTAGTCTATTCAAAGCCAAAAAAGTCTAGGGACAAACATGGCAGCTATTTTATTTATTTCACCTCATACAAGAAGAAAAATAAAAAATGCAGTCAATTTCGTGTTGACTGCCTTTTTATTCCATTATTTATTTCAAATAAATATCTATTAATTTCTTTGCTAAAATGATTGTAATTCACGTGCATCATTCTAAGATAAACTGATTTGTGAATACTGAGTATGAACAAAATCCGTCAAATAGTTTATACTTTATAAGACTTCTCTGGTGCCGATAATATTAATAATGATCTAATTAAATATGCTTGCAACTAATTAAAGTAGGCCTACCGCACATTAAATCTATTAAACATATCTTAAAATTCGGTCATATACCTAACTGAAAAAAAGGCACAGAAATAAATATAACAACTACAGAGGAATCAGCAATTTGTATATAATATGTTGCATTATAAAACATATGCGACAATAATAAAATAAACTAGTTCGAAATAATAATAGATATTAATATACTACTTCAGAAGTTCAAGACGGATTCTGAAAATGCAGAGTTTATGCAGAATCAAATCAAATAATTAAAATCAGAGTTTAACATAACATGTACGGTTTTTATGGATTTTAAAGAAACTTTTGATAATTTTAATAAAATCACATTATGGACTATAATGAAACAAAAAGGTATAACGCAACATTTAATAGTAGTGATGATGATGATGATGATGATGATGATGATGATAATAATAATAATAATAATAATAATAATAATAATAATATATTTGCAAAAATTTAAATGATGGCAGATTGAAAAAGATTGAGAAAGAAGAAAAGATGTACAGACTGATTATTTATCCTGACAGCTCGATGAGACAAAAGAGGGGAAGTAATAGGAGTAGAGATAAGAGTGAGCGGTCAGTAAAGGAATGCAGTTAAGTTTAACTGTACTAGAAACATACCGCTATACCGCACACATGACATCCGATCGCTCTGAAGACAAGCGACTGACTAACCCAAACATCCCTTGGCATAACTAAATGGACTCGTCTGACCCAGGCACACACTGCCAGCGACTGCCAGGACTAAATAACCGTACTGTAAGATAAAGGTGTCCTTTTCACAACCATAAGAGCCATACAAGGAAGACATTATAAATACATTTGTCATATTTTCTCGAATACTTCAAGTCCTCGCATAAGCTGCACACCCCACTTTTGAAAGGCAAAAAAATAAAAATAAAACAAACACAAATTAAAAAAATGGAACTTCGAAAAAAATGTATTCACGATAAATTAAAACACAAATACAGTTCAGTTAATAAATTAATATATTTTGTACTGGAATAGGATGCATTTCAAACCGATCTTACGCATACACACACTGCACACATGTCAGCTGTCGTCTTAATCTTAACATGATATCCTGAAACATTATTAGCATGCATTACGATTTCCATGTACCTCCGGATCTTTGATCATTTTAAGATTTTTGCTGTAAGTAAAGGATCACAATCTCATACTTTAGTGGTACTGATTTTCTTCTTAATTCAGCTATCCACTTTTCAGTGGTTGCTTCTAATTCCTGTCCACCATAAGGATCTATCATTCCACTGTCCATCTTCTAAGTCGAATTTAATCGCAACTTTTTTCACACTACCACACCAACTTAAACGAGTCCTTCCTCTTTTCCTTCTGTCCTTGTGGGGGACCAATATATTATCCGTCTGGGCCATCTCTCCACCTCCATTCTTTGTACATGTCCATACCACTGCAGTATCCGTTTTTCAGTCCTGCTTACTACAATTTCTCTTCCTTCCATCTCTGCTCTAATAAAATCATTTCTTACATGCTGCAACCGAGACATTCTCATACTTCGACGTAACCCATCCATCTCAGTGCTCTCCAACTTTTTCCTCCATCTGTCATTCAAAGTCCAAAACTCTGACCCATATATAAGGACACTCTCTACCACTGTTTTCAAGATACATTTTTTAGTTGCTTTTGTCATTTCTCTATTCCAAAGGATACCATTCAAGGATCTAGTTATTTTTCTCTTTTCTAGTTATTGTCCTTTTCACAAGTACCAGAACTATCTATAACTGATCCTGAATATTTAAACTGGCTGACATTATCAATTGTTATACCATTTACAACCAAGTCCTCTCCTTTCCCTCCAACAACCATATATTCTGTCTTCATAAAACTCACTTTCAATCCGTGCAGTCTATACTCACTTACAAGCTTGCTGGACATATACTCAATATCTTACTGATCTTGTCCTACTATTACCTGGTCGTCGGCAAATAGTAACGTATGCAACATATGGCTATTAATATTGATGCTCATATCTCTGCATGAGTCATTCCATTTCTTCGAGGCATTCGCTAGGAAGATTTTAAATAAAGTTGGTAACATTCCACACCCTTGCCTCAAACCTTTTGTAGTACAAAATTCTGATAGATTTTCCCCCATTTTGACACATGCTATACACTTATACATTCTCCTTATGAGGTCTATGAGAGGATTTGGGACTCCAGTTTTTTTGTAGGGCAGTCCAAAGTCGATTAACTGGTAATGTGTCATATGCCTTTTCTAGATCAATGAAGATAAAATGTATCTCTTTTCCTTTGGTTAACATTCTTTCCATCATCTGTCTAATTGTAAATATATGGTCTACACAGGATTTGTCTGTTGTAAATCCAGCTTGCTGTTTGGATATCTTATTTTGTATTACAGACTCCAATCGTACCTTAATTATTTTATTGAGTATCCTACTCACTGATGCCAAGACATTGATACCTCGATAATTCATTGGGTTCCTCTTTGTATATTGCATTTATATATGATAAGGTCCATTCTGGTGGAATAGTATCACCCTCTATGATCTGGTTGAAGAGTTTGGTTAAAATGGTACTGAAAATATAAGACACACAAACTATACATTTATCACACTTGAACTTGATTCTGACACCTGTACTGCTAATTCAAATGCCAATTAACAATGTTAACAATATTGACATACTCACGTGGAAAGTTAGTGGTATGTACTATCACCTTAAGAGTTGAGCAGGAGGAAAATTGGGCAATGTTGCCAACTTTACTTAGAATAAGCCACGTACCCGTATTTTTTACTTGTATATTTTGGAAAGAAAAGTGCGTGGGGTATTCGAGAAATTACATTTAATTATGTGTGCGGCACAATAAAAAGATAGCTTAAGAATACTGGAAAGGAAACTAAACTAAAACTGTATGAACTAATGGCAGTTAAAGTGAAGTTCAGAATTATGGAATTAAGCAAGAATAAGGAAAGAAAAATTGAGACCGAAGAAATTAGATTTTTAAGAAATGTTGCTGGATATACTCTACTAGACAAGAACAGGAACAAGAATATCAGGAGAGAACTCAATATCTGCAAATCAACAAAAAAAATATACACCAATATAGAAATGCCGGAAGGAATATGGAGGTCAGATACAGGAACACCGCATTATGAAATTAACATTAAATTTTAAGGATAGAAGATATGTTGGCAGACTGAAGAAGAGGTGGGTACAACAATTCTAATTCATGAAATTTGGAACTGGTCATGCAAGGCTTAATCCCTGAAAATTATGATGACGACGAGTATGATGATAATTAAATTAGTTTCCACACATTCAGCAATATCGCAGAAATTATGAAAGGTATAAAAAATATACGCTTACCCTTTTTTATTCTTTATCTTATTAGGAACAAAAAAGTTTATTAGGTCAATTGTTGTAGAACTGACCTGAGACAAGTTACAGAGAAGAAAAGAGATAAGTGTCTGTTACTTCATATATCTTGAAATGGTGACTTCGACAGGCTTTCTGCCACAGATTCAAACAAAACACCTCTCACTCATAAGCTGTACATGCTCAGTAGTCATGCTATTCCTTCATTTAAAAATCTTACGGACTAGGATATATGAACATATACCCCTCCACTATACTGGGTGTAAAAAAATACATGCTACAAGCCTCGGTGGTAGGTAGGTGCATACTAAGTGATCATATTTTGTTAATAAACTCATGTCTGGAAACACTTTGTTTACATGCTAGCGTCTCTGAAATGTGGAGGAGAATATAGGCAGTACGGATCACAAAAACTAGGAAAGAAGTACAGTAAAAAAGACAATTAAAATTAAAATTGCACCCATGTCCAGAGACCCATGCCCAATAGTCTGGCCCCCTCGCTCACCTGACCTGACACCATTGGATTTCTTTGTACATGAAAACCCTAGTGTACGAGACTCCCATGGAGACACAACAAGATCTTGTGGCACGAATTCAAGTAGCAGCTGGAGTCATCCGAGATATGCCAAGAATATTTCCAAGAGTTCGACATGACATAACCAGGCAATGTACAAAATGTATCGAAGTTGGTGGCAGCCATTTGGAGCATCTTCTGTAGTTGATTAAAATAATGTTTACTTACAGTATTTCAATTGCCTTTTCAACTTCTTTCCTAGTTTTTGTGATCTGTATTGCCTATGTCTTTCTCCATATTTCAGAGATGCTAGCATGTAAACAAAGTGTTTCTGGACATGGGTTTATTTAACAAAATATGATCACATAGTACTCATCTACCTACCACCGAGGCTTGTAACTTTCCTTTTACATCCTGTATACGTTGTTAAAACTTGCTACACTACATTAATTTAATACAGTTGGTATTAGCATTGTGCATTATAGGCACTATGTTTGATTCAAGTTTGTCAAGTACAACGAAGTTCGATATTTGCCAATGTAGGAGGAGGCTGTCATGTTTGTTCCATCTAGTTAAAAAATATTCTCTGTTCTCCCCTCCCACCCATTCATGTTTTAACTGCTTAAGCATTTTAGCACAGATCTTGCGATTAGTTTTTCATATGAAATAAGGCGAAATTATTAATGTCTTGTTGTCTCTCTCATGTTCAAGCATTGCAGACACTAACTGGTACAACTTCCACAAACTGAAGCACCACAAAAGCAGTATGATTGTCGCACGTGATTTGAGAACAATGCTAAACTATGATATGAATCCAATTTTAAATCTTGTTCACATTTTTGTAAATAATTCATAAATAACACCTGAACCACATTACTGCGAATGGGTATCTAGCATTCAAACACTAAAACAAAAATTATATCAACACATTAATTGTTCATATATGATTAATTAAACAGTGACTATATATACACAATTCAGATCTAACAAATATTTAAATATATTTATTTAAAAAAGTCAAATATTCCTAACTTAAATATATTAAGCTCTTCATCAAACTATTCCCTCATTTACCTATCACAGCAGCCATAATATATCTTCAGAAATTTGTCTTGTATTTCTTTAGCTCCACCTTGATGTGATGAATATTCGTCAGCTGTGCACAAGCATTTGGTGTTAATAATTTTTGGAAACGGTGATAGTACTGGGTGAGAGCCAACTGCAGAAGTGAGGAACCAGTCACCAAATTGGGAAATGAAGACAGGATCTCTCGATTCAACTCCTCCAAAGATCGTTTCCATCCCGCAGAGAAAGACTGAACAAGTGCCAATGCTTTTTCTGGAAAGAAGATATAAACTTTTAATCTTTCAGAACATTTTGCAAAATATACAGTCATTAGGACTGGCTATGTTTACTGAATTTTCAGCTCTCAAGTTCCAGTCATCACTCATCAGGAAAAATGAGAGAATTCAGAAATAGGTGGCATACCTCTTGTTGTATAGGTCTATGCTTTGTGTCACCAAATCCTATCATCAGAATTTCAATTCTCTCATTTTCTGTTAACATCTGAAGGGTACACAGGAATAGCGATCAAGGTCCATTTTAGAAATTTTCGAAAAAAACGAATTTTAAAGTTTTAGTACTTAGTTATATGTGTATTTAATAGAAATTGACGTGGTGGAATGTAAAGAACGATTATTTCTTATTAATTATACAATGCCATTTTGTTCTAAATTTGGATGGCAACAATGGAAAATGCAATATAAACAAACAATGTATATGTAAACTTCCAAAATAAGAACGATCAAGTTCCAAATACGAATCTTCGAGATATATGGGATACAGCATACATTATAGTGAAACACCACTTCTACCTCAAACATTTAATTTGCTTTTGATCGTTTTATATATAATTTCAAAATATAATTCTCGTTTTCCTTTCATTGGTCTTGTACTGCAGGACTGCAGAACTGCTTCTTTATTTGAAAGTCATTGAATGTTGCCGTTTTAAAATCTAATAATCCTTGGCGCTACAGCTCATCAAGGGCCCAGACCAACCAGCCAGTTGCTGGCCTCATGTCCACATGCCGAAACACAGGTGGACGATCATCCAATCAGAATAGAGGTACCGTGTGGTTAGCACGATGATCCCCCAGCCATTATAGCTGGCTTTTGTAACCAGATTTCGCTGCCTATCATAGCTCCCCAAGTGCATCATGATACTGGGTGGGCACCGGTCCCAAACACTGGCCGAAATTTCATGAGAAAATTTCTTTCCCCATGAGGACTCAAACCAGCACGCATTCCGTAATGCGAGTCTTAGGCAGAACGTCTGAGACCACGACGTCACAGTGCAGGACTTGAAATATGTCATCATATGAAGCAGTTGAAGATTGTCAACTCTTTCGCATTGTTCTTCTTCTGATTTCTTTTTAGTGGCTTGAAATATAATTAAAATAATGTTAGAAAATGACTATTATAGACTAATTTGGATGTTTAATAGCATTTGAAATTAAAATGCGATAAATAAAATTAAAGATAAAATAATTTTGACAAATAAAATAGAAACTCACTATATAGCTTTCATATCGTCCGCTTGATGATACTCAGGAACACATTTTTAGTACGGTATCTTATTTTACATTGTAGATTGCAATGGACCTCTAGGCGAAAGGGGTTTCTTTTCGCAGTAGCTATTCAGAAATTCTCCCCATCCATAAAGTAGTTCTTCTATCTTGTAATCAACTATGAAGAATGGTTCAGGTTTCTTCCTAGGATTAGCAATCTCATGTCACTAGTCGTCAGGAAACTCACATCTTATCTTCTGGTTTATAAATTCTACATTATTATTGCACTTGAGGTACGAATGACCTCTTTTTGGAAATGTTGCCAACAAACAAAATTTCTTCACTATATGCACTAAGAAATGGAAAAATCGAATCACAATAAAATTTGTTATTCTGTCATCAGCAGGATTCACAGAACATGTTGAATTCACGCATAGTCACGCAAAATTTCAAAACAGGAATACCGCAACATTAAGCATACTTCATCATGCACTTTGTTCGAAACCGTTTCATCATGTGTACAAAATACAGATTTCCAGTAGAAAGTGTATGGACTTAGCACGAAAAGACTATAGTTGCCTGGAGTAATATGCTTCACTTGTTGAAAGTTTAAGAATTGAAAGATTCTTCCAGTAATCCATAGAAATTGCTTCCTTAATCATAGACTTTCTGGACTTGAAAGGTATCCAAACATTCAGAATACTTTACCTCATACAAAGTATCTCTTTTCCTCTTATGTAGTTCATTTTGAGTCACTGTCGTTTTTGCCTATTCAAATTGTGTACCTGAGTTGCATCTTTATCGTTGTTTATTTCTAATTCAAGTTGAGATATATTGGTTCTAAATTTATCGCAAATACATGCGTCACTTCTGAAATACCCAAAACTTATGCTGTACTAATTAAAAAAAATCAACTAATATTTCTTGTAGGACCTCATAGTATTTACAATGATGTCCTGTCAGGTGGGCATTCTATGTAGCACAGGAAGCCATTAGATTTCATTCGCTCATTAATCTACTCCTTTCTATAAGTAAAATATTCTGAGAACATCTCAATCCTCAACACTTAAACAAGCGTCTTCTGTAATTTATTTGACTCATGATCTGTATTCCTTTCGATGAGTTAGAAGTACATCAAAAAATTTTATTTTCTTTGTACTAGCATTCTGCATAGCTATATTCTCTGTTATTTCTGATACCTCCATGTCACTTATGACTTAATTTTAAGACAACATCTGGAACAACTAACACAAGCCTGAAAGAATGTCCTTGAAACAAGCTGCAAATAAGACCTTGTTTACTTTAGTGCAAAAAATAATCATTGCATTCTTACTCAACAGTGCAAAAAGTAATGAAATTGTCGTCAGTGGCGCAGCCAACGGGTGGGCTAGGTGGGCCTGGGCCCAAAAAAATTTGTGAATTTTTAATTTTTTTTTTTTTCACGGAAAACACTCAACATCAAAAATAAACCATGGATCCAGAGCAATAATTAAGATAAGAAGTCAAAAATGCGTTCATTGACACCTTATTTTATTTGGTTTATTTAGACCATGTTCTTGCTCTTGCAAATTCATTATCGGAAGAACCTCAGTCTTCAAAAATGGATATTAGTAAATGTTCGTCCCTCATTAAGGCAATGATAGAAAACTTTTCAAAGCTCCGAAACGAAGAAAAATTGTAAAAGAACAGGACAAAATTCCGGCACACCAGCGATGCTGATATAACCTCTGCAGTTGTGAGCATCGTTAAATAAACCATAATTAAATTAAATCAATCACCTCAGTCTCTGGTAAGAGACTATTTCGTTACTGATGATGGTGACGCTATGCTGAAGAGTTCCGATTCAGAACAACAAGATAAGATTTTGCTGACAGCAAGTTTATATAATATACTTGATAATGTCATATCAGAAATGAAAAGATGGTTTGAAGAAAATTCTGTTTTCTGCGAAGCAGTATCAGTTGGTGATCCAAAGTCTTCTGATTTCATGAACTTCAAGATGCTGCCAGAACTGACTGACTTGTATGGATCTTCAAATTTTGTGTTAAACATAAACAAGGAACTTCTAGAGAAAGTGTTCCCTGTGAATATTAAATCAAAACATGTGTGTGACCTATATTCTAAACTACAGAACATAAACATGGGTTTGGCATTCCAGGAACTACTCCAAGTTTTACAAATTATAGGCCTACTGATCTGTCCCATCACGACTGCATCTGCAGAAAGGAATTTTTCTGCATCACGACGAATAAAAACTTACACCAGGACAGCCATGTCAAGCACAAGGCTTTGTAATCTAGCAATTTTATCCATCGAGAGGAAGAAAAGTTGGAATTTGTTGAAGGACCCATCATCAGTGGTCAACAGATTCGTGCTAGGAAATTTCGACAGCTCCAGATCAACTTATGAAGCGTTTGTATGACTCGCATGATTGTTTATCATAATTTTGCATGTTATTAAATAAGACTTCCGATAATGAGTTTCAAAAGAGTTGACGACAGTGCCACTGTCAGGTACTTTATAAGATCCTTTCTTGTAAACGCAGTACCAATCTAAGATAATAGCTCGACCATTACCTTTCTGATTACACAAGTAGAGCCACAATAATTTTGGTGTCAGAACTGATCATAACAAAACTGATGACCGGTAGAACCAGCCATAACAACATGTTGGAAGTATCTAATATCTATAGTGGAAGTAACAAAATTAAATGATATGCAACAAAGATACTCACTTTCATGATTTTTCAGTTCATCTGCTTGTCCCTTGTCAACCAGCACTTCACCTTCCTTCACAAACTGCAATATGCCACCAAAGTGAGGTGACAAGATTTCTTCCACATATTCTGCACTGCGAGTATTGAACCGTTCACGAAAGCCTTCTGCCTCTTTAGAATTGTCCCGAGTGCGTTCCTTAATGCAAACATCAATATTTTACTTTACATTTGTTTGTTTATCAACTGTCCGAAGACAGGTCTGAACCTCATTAGTGACATCAATAAAGGTGCGTACACACATAGGAAACATAGTGAAGCGAACTTTCACTGTTTGGAGCAACATACAAATAATCAGCAAATGGTCAGGGAACATTCGTGTTTGCTGGTAATTCGCAATAATGGTAGACGATTTATTATAGTAAGTGCAGCAGTTATTATGGGCTGTCTAACAAAAATAAAGTTGAAAAATAAAGGGTGATTGTGACAGATTCCACTATACAAAAGTCGCAATTGCTATAGAATAGAAGCATTGACTTGTTTAATTACTTACGTTAAATTCAGTGGGATAGTTTTAAAACTTTGTCGAATTTCAGCAACAGACTTTGAAATGTTACTATGCAAAATAGGCTAACACTTTGCAAGAAAGACAGACTGGTGAGAAGCAATACCTGTTCATGAAAGATTAGCACTAACACTTCAATATCTGGCAACAGAGGATTCGTATACAAGTTTTATGTGTTTATTCGAAGTTTCCAAACAGCCAAGTTCCATGATCTTTCCTAAAATTTCCTGGTCCCGATATAATTCAATAAGGTTGATGCGGGACTGTATTTAAAATTTTTGCCACCTCAGGCAACTAAAGAAATGTTGCCCCTTCGACATAAATAATTTATTATGAAAATTAGTCAAAATTAAGACAGAGAATCGAATAATCAATATTCAAATGGAATTAATTAGTAAAAAAGAGAAAATAAAACAAAAGAAATAAAATTAAATATAACTTTAAATGTCAGTAATGTATTACAGTACATTCAGCGATCACCGCCCTGCTTTTTGTTGGATCTGAAATCTTCTAGAGGGGCCTATTGTTTCACTCCTTGACTGGTGAAATAGTCTCTAGTTACTTCATTTATTGCTCAGAACGCTGGATCTAATTTTACTTATTTCATTTCCATACTCATCAGTCATTATTTTAATTATATGGGTGCTGATCAATACTGCCATTCATTTCACTTTCATTATCGTACTTATTGTTAGTTTAGAACATGTATCACATAACAGTGACGATGTACTCACATCAGTTTTTGAAAGAATACTCAGTTTCATTTTGAACAACTCGATTTTGTGTGTCTTACTACATAAGGACTTTTTGTTTCTTTTCTAATTATTTTAAGTTTTCACTGTTTTCTATATTCAGCCTCAATTCTTTTCATATCCGAACTTGATAATACTAATAACTTAAAACTTCATAATTTAACAACTGCAGACAGTCATTTTAAACCTGTAACTTATGTACTAGTTCATTTCAACTAATAATAATAATAATGATAATAATAATAATAATAATAATAATAATAATAATAATAATAAAATTTCAGGTATTTAACCAATAAGTTACCAATTTTTGCATAGAACAAGTATTATTTTGCTTTGAGATGTTATGAGCTGCCATGTAAAATTAAGTACGGTAACTTAAAAGCTTTAATTATGTGACGCACATGTGAAATAAAGCTTGACTGGTATATTATAATCAGACAACCTTACTACCTTTTACTAATTAGTTAATTAATTACATCCTGTTCGCATATAGTATAAAAATACCTATTGTTCGGATATATAAAAATTAATGTAAAATGTTTGTCATAAATGCACATGTTTATAAAATTTCTCAAATTTTCACAGCTTGAGTATGGTACTAATCCCAAAAATTTGCCATCCAGTGCCATGGCTCATGTTGGTCCATGCGTAAATATGGCCCTTTGTTGATGACATCTTCTTCAATCCATTCCAGTTTTGATATACAAGTACTGGTTTGTGAAATTAGGTATACTAACCACTGCGGTCTGCTGCTACAACAAACTACGAAAAAGTGACAAATCCCATCCACAGCGAATACCAATTTCCTTTGATGTACTGACAAGCAATGGATCACATACAAAACAAACCAAATGACTGGTTTACCTTCCCTGTACCGTCCACATGTTCCGAATTCAGTCAGCAAATGCATTTGTTCATTGTTCGGTCGCTATATGGGCTTAAAACTAGTGTTGTGGGATTTAATCGATTACTCTAATCGATTAATTGATCAATTTCTAAGATTGTAAGATTAATCGATCAAAAATATTTAATCGATATTCCTCTCTCGGAAATTGCTTACTTAAAAAGCACAATAATACTGTTATTTTTTTTATTGCAAAGCAGATAGCGTATGGAAAATCTTTGCACAAACACTTCAAAAAGAGATGGAAATATGAGGACAGTGACCTAGTCTATCTCTATTGAAAGTTGAAACACAATGCGAAACCCTTATTAAGTTTTATGGTTTTCCAAGAAAACTTCCACCTTGTTGTCAGCTCATCTTCCTAGCATATGAAATACATACTTTTCTGGGCTTGTCTCCCTCATCCATTTCAAAATAGCCATGTCTATACTGTGTGCAAGTGAGAGCATAACTACCTTCTTCTCTTTTTAAAATCTGGTAATTCAATTACAACAGGGGCCAGTCTTCTGTTTCGACTGCTGTACTTTTGCAGTTGCAGTTTCTGTACTGAGTTGGTATATGAAGGTTGTGTGTTTAGTTTGATAAAAAAAAATCAGTTTTCTGTGGTTTGTGAAAAGTGTAAACTCCATTATGTCATATGAGAATTTGAGAGGCAAACTTGGTGAAATGTTAGGATTTAAATTAAACGATCGTGGAGAAGTGCTTGACAGAAAAAAAGTTTTTCGTGTTTAGTGATGCAGGAAACATTGTTACTAAACATAGAGCGGCACTTAATTCGGAGCATGTGAATGCACTTACATGTTTAAAATCATGGATGAAGCAGTATTAACTAGGTGAGTCTTCATACTTTTTGTTATTTATGTTTGTCTCAAAAATTCCCAGAGAAATTGACACAATAAATTATAAGCCTCGTAATAAATATGTTAATAAGTAATTGAAATAGTTGTTCTGTAATATAACGATACAATATTTACAGATATACAACATTTAATACTTATGCTAATCACCTAACACAAGTTAAATTTAACAATATTGAGTGGCTAAGTGCCAGACTTGCCTAAACCACAATTACACTGAAAAGTTGTTCAAGTCTAAACTTGGACGTCATTTTTTTAAATAATCACATGTCAAAATAAAATTATTTCTCTTTTACCGTAATCTAGTATGTATCTAGTCCATGTAAAAAAGTAAGTTGAAAAATATCATTAACCCAGAAATGTGTTAACTGTAAAACGAATGATAGGCAAGTTTAGCCCTAAAAGAAATTATATTTCAAGCCCAAACATGTGGCATAGGCAATGTTAGACAAGTTTGGCCCTCATAAAAAAAGTTCGAAACCCAAATAAGTGGGATATGCAAGTTAGGTTCAAAAGTATAAGACATTAAAATCATTGCAGGTCAGTGGTATGATGACCGATTTATTGGACTAATTAACAAAGTTACGAACTATAAATCTTTGGAACACAAAAAAAAATATGGAACTCTTTATTCATTATCCCCATCAGTTGCTTCCATGTTTGGATTGTTGAAACCTTCTCCTTCTACTTTCAGATTTCGGTAATAATAGTGGTAAATTGGAGGGATATATTTGAGTAGTGACATTAAATCTTTCTTCTTCTCTTTCGTGATTGGCCGACCTCTGGGATACAGGAACTTCAATTTCTGAGAAAAGTTTCACGATGGGCGCCCTCAGAGCCCTTTCCGTGCTATATCAACCACATCAAAATCTATGCAGTCAGACACACTGTATGTTTTGTAGAAAAGTTTCTTGGGTTCATCTTTCCGAAACTGTAATCATCGAATCTTGAGCCATTCCACTTTTTGTTTATTTTCTGATATTTTTCTGTTTGTTATTTCATTTTCTAAAGTATCTCAACTATAGAACAGTTTGCTAGTCATACAATGGACCTGAAATTTTGGATTTCTTTTCTTCGCATCAGCTATTACTCTTTCCCACTTTTCAGGAACATATATTTCTTCATGATAGTGTTTAGACCTCTCGATGACTCCAAAGTCTATGTCACAGATATCAAAACTGTGGCCAGGAATGAAAAATTTTTGATTGATCACTTGAAGGGTTGGATGGTTTTGGCAATACGTAAGATAAGAAGAGAGCTGTTCTGCCCTCCACAGCTGTCACTATAGAGTGTAAGAACTTTGGTTGTCTGTGGGAGAAAATTGTTGATATGATTGAGAAGACATGCCATTTCGAACTCCATAGTCATCTAAAATGACAAAATAAAATGGTACATGTGGTGACATAAGCTGTAAATTTTAGCCAAACAACAATTATTCGTACTTAGCACTAAGCTTGCCAAACCGACCTCATCAAGGGATTTTAATAGATTTGATTTCGTAAAATACTACTTTTAAGCATGCAAATAGTGCTAAACTTGCTTACATTATAAAATATTAACTGAAAATATCCACCAAAAATAGTGCTTAACCCTCTGCATTTCTTATGGGTTTTGAAAAAATGTAAGAGACAAATTTGCCTAAGCGTCACATTATATAAACTTTGCAAAAAATACAATTAAAAATAAGAAATCATCCATTAAAATATACTTATTACAAAAATTACTTACCTGATGAAGTCAGATCACCATAATTGGGTTGATAATCTTTGTCAACATCACTGTTATCTTCAAACATGTGAGGCGTGCTGTTCCAAAACCCTCTAAATCGATTCGAGCAAATTTTTCAGGAAACGAAAAAACTTTTACTGCTTTCGTTTTTATTTTGAAATGACTGATTTTTTTTTTCTGGTGAACTTAACTTGAAAGTAGAAAACATCAATATAATTTTTAATATAAATATTATAAACCAAATTGCCAAAAATTAATGTTCTTTTTTGTATTTAGTGGGTTTTGGAACTCGATATTTATTTGGAGGATATTGGAAAGGAACAAAATGTATTTAGCAGATATGGGAAAGGAACTTTAAATATGTCAAGTTTTAGACACGAGATGAAGCCTATGAAAACAAAGATTTCAACTCATTCAATCATAAATGTTCTGCCCATGCGCAGATCATCCACTGCAAACCCAGCATTCTCCAATCTTTTCTATTTTCTGCCATCCTCTTGGTCTCCGCATATCATCGGTACATCTTAATGTCGTCTATCATCTGATATCTTCTCCTGCCCCGAACTTTTCTCCTGTTCACCATTCCTTCAATGGCATCCTTAAGTAGACAGTTTTTTTCTCAGCCAGTGAACCAACAAATTCCTTTTTCTCTTTCTGATCAGTTTCAGCATCATTCTTTCTTCACCCACTCTTTCCAACACAACTTCGTTTCTCATTCTGTCTGTCCACTTTACACGCTCCATTCTTCTCCATATCCACATTTCAAATGCTTCTATTTGTTTCTCTTCATTTCGTCGTAATGTCCATGTTTCTGTTTTTTTTTAATTTTTTGTAGAAATTTACTCTACTTTTTTCCCTCTTTATCCATTTTTTTCTTTACCCCCTTTTTCGTTTCTCTCTGTTTTCTGTGTTCCGCTTTCTTAAAATAGTACCTACACAACACCCATACCCAAGGTGGGACTCGAAGCCACAACCTTTCAGACCAAGCGATAGAGACGTTCCATGCCCCTACCGCTTGTGCCATCTAGGCTGGCAAATATACAATGGCACACTCCACACAAAGCACTTCACTAGTCTCTCCCTTAGTAGATTTCAGCTAACATATTGTAAATTTATTCCAACTCAGCAATGTAACTTTTATTCAAAGCAACAATAATTATCACTCTCTACAATTTAATTTCACTCCTGTCAACAATGGGATTTGCTCTCCACACAGTAACACAGTATTCGTTAGTGCACTCCACTGACGACAATGACAATTTACTTGGACTATTACGAACAACAATGAACTGTTAATCTTAACTAATATTCACAAAGCACTATTTACAACACAGAACTGTCAGTTCTCAGTTCACAGCTCGTTTGTCTTGGCTAGTTCTTCTAGCTCGGTCACTCGCGTTCACAGAATCTCGAACCCCAGACCTTCAGAGACGATCCGCTGAACTTCGAACTCAGGTCCCCCAACTGCGGTCCACTGCACTCGAACTCCCTAAGCCACAGCACATGCCACAGGAAGCAGATGCGAGCGCAACCCGCCCAAAACACGGCCGACTTAGCTCTTCCTCCGTTGGTCGTGAGATCAAACCTCACGTGGCCGTCACAATATTTATTTATAGAAGCGTTACAAGGATATTATTGATTATTATACTATTCACGTATATAATAATGCAGATTGAAGATAAAGAATTACTCAAGAAATAATCTATAATCATGCTACAAATTTGGATATGGTGGACTACGTATTCGAATACATACGAAAGTAATCATTACTCAACTCTTAATAGAACACTGTTGAGCTGAATTCCAAGAGAAAAATATCTTCAAATGTATGCAACAATCACATATATCACAATGGAATCCCAGCAATAAAGAACATAGAATTCAGTCCAGGATTTACTTTGAACAATCTCCTTATAAATACACATTTGCTCCTACAGCTTCAGGTCATCACTTTCATCGACCAAAAATATCTCCAGACGTATGCAATAACCACAAATATCATAATGGAATTCCAGCAATAAAAAATAGAACTCAGTCCAGGGTTTACTTTGAACAATCATTTTATAAATTGACATTTACTAATACAGCTTCAGGTGGCCAAAATGTTCCCTTCGTCTTCTTCTGCTTCCTCTGCTTGCTCTCCATTTTCATTGATGAGATGGGCATAAAATTCCAGATCGTTGTTTGTTTTCCACAAAGGACCGAAATATTTTGAAAAAAGTTGATCAATATCTTGAATTTTCTCCTTTTTTACAGTCACCCCAAACTGTTTTCTTTGCAACTGCAAGTCATGGATAGCTTCTCCTCGTTTCAAAAGACTTCGGTAAACTCCAAAATCGTTACGATAGTGCACTACTAGAATATGCAAACAATAGATACTGGCTATAGAGAATATTGGAAAAGTCGCTTGGTATTTAGAGGATATTGGAAAAGTAACTATTTTTCAAATGAATTTTTTCACTATATGCACAGCTCTTTTGAACATTATCGAAGTATAGGTCAATAGAGTGCATTAATCCTTACTATAAAGAGATAAAAAATAATTTTGGTGAAAAAGTGGATTTAGAGGGTTTTGGAACTATGCGCCTCATGTTATGAATGGACTTCAGGTCTAACTCTTCATATGCCATGTTTGTTTGTTGCGTAGGCAACTATGTCGCACAACTTGCGTCTAGAACCTAACCTATCAAAAGCTTTCACCTGAGTAAATAGTTAGAAATTCACTCGCCAGGTGGCAGTGGTGTTACAGTTTTCGTATTAATAGAATCTTTTGACACTAGATGGGAGCAACACTAAAGCCGAAAAATAGAGATGTGTATTGTTTTATTAAGTCTTGCTGCTTTACAGTCTATTCCCTGCTCTATTCAGTAAATATGTTAAAGGTTAAAAAATGATTGGCAAAAAATATTAATTTACAAGCTGTCCGACAGGGAAATGATTATTGTAGGTCTACTAATCAAAACCAAGTAATTGCAAACAGAAAGAAAAACCATAATTCTGATGACAAAATGCACGCCTATTCTGATTTCCTGAAATATAATGATTTAACACCATTTTATGAGGTCAAGCATTGGTCTGAAAATGTCGATTCCTCAACATATTCTCAAATACTTCAAAACAAAATCTCATCTAGCTCTGATAGAAATTAAAAATCAGAAGAATTCAATACAAGGCAGTGATACCAAGCCGAAAAGTTATGTTTCCAATAATGTACGATGCAATACAGTCTCATAGCAACACAATATTTCAAGATATAATTCTCATAAATTAGATTCCACTTGTGTAGATCCCATTATGTAAAATTTATCCTCCAACAATTTGATGAATTTTGGAAAGAAACAGCTAATGAACGATTTTCTAAAACAAAAAATACAACAATTAAAAGATATAATTAGCCACCTACCAATTATCTCCTGGCTTAGTTGCTTCATAGGTGGTGCCTTGTTGGTATCACTTGTGACCTGTCTTCGGACAGTTGACTAAACAACAACAAAACAAGGGATCAAGATGTAAAAACAAGGGATATAAAATTATGCCTTTACTGAAATCAGACTTTTTCCCTAGGACTGGTATTTAATTTTAATATTAGGATAAATTACTATCTTGGAAATTTCAAGCTCATAGGGAACTTGCACTCTAAATATCATGCAGTCGAATACAGGGGCGTTTTAAATGAAAATAATACTAATTGATCTTATTTCTCATTACGAATGCCATAACAATAGAAACTTGTTAAAACTAGGGTTGCCATAATGAAGAAACAAAGAAACCAGTACATGATTCACAAGTCAATTTGATCGACAGGAAAAAACGTAGTAATTTATAAGAAACTTGTATATATCATTTATTTTTCACATTAATATCACTTGTTTACTTAATGTGGATGAGACTGGCCACTTCAGTAATACACTTTACCTTATCTAGCACATTATTTGGCATGCAATTTACATCATTACCATTTATTTTAGCACAACACCATTCATGTCACAGAACCTCTCATACTTCTCAGAACTGTGAAGAGAAGGAAGGATGAGTTGTGAAGCTAACTGCAGTTCACATTATACTCTATCTGCAGATGTGTTTACTAACTTCAGTGATAATTTGTTTCTTTCTTGTATCCACTGACCATTCATCAAAGAAAATGATCTTTGAACGTTTGTATTATATCCACATAGAGAGAAATAACAATTCTACCATTTGCAGCAGTTCTAAGTACTGCACCACGGAAATACAACTGCGACAAAAATTTACCGAGATTTCGTGTGAAATCATATTTTTAGAAATTTCCTCTTTGTTGTGCAGTAGCAAAAAATTAAATTTTATCACCTAGTCAGTCGAAAGAAACCTAAATCAGGCCACCGAGGTTGATATTGAGAAGAAGTCCATATATGAACCTTGTCTGCCGTATCTTTCTCAAAAGTACAACGTCCCTCTTAAACAATGGTCCGTCATTGGTTTGCTGTTTGGCAGTAGAGGTTCAAACACAAAATTCACATGGAATTATCTTAAGGAACTTCACATTCCTTTTGATTATGTAATGTCTATTCTTATAAATATTATCAAGGATTCTCTTCAAATATTACATCATCATCTCTATTTCAATTAATCAACTTATATTTGCCTTCAACAATTAACTTTCTTTTCTCTTTAATGTATCTATTTATTTTATTTTATTGGGTTATTTTACGACGCTGTATCAACATCTAGGTTATTTAGCGTCTGAATGATATGAAGGTGATAATGCCGGTGAAATGAGTCCAGGGTCCAGCACCGAAAGTTACCCAGCATTTGCTCGTATTGGGTTGAGGGAAAACCCCGGAAAAAACCTCAACCAGGTAACTTGCCCCGACTGGGATTCGAACCCGGGCCACCTGGTTTCGCAGCCAGACGCACTGACCGTTACTCCACAGGTGTGGACTCTTTAATGTATCACATCACATTATTGTACATGTTTATTGTATTCAGGACCCTTGTGGTCACTCAAAATTCTTTGAGCTGATGTCTATAATTTAGAAATTTATTATTATCTTGCACCCATTTGAGTATCATTTGAACACTATCTTACAAATTACTGCATTTTTCCAGATTTCTGTCCGACTTCATTCAAAATCGTGGACATCAGTCTTTTCTCCCTACACTATAAAGCCATGGACTGTCCGCGGCCCTTTGTTACAACCCAATGCATTTTCTCAATTCTCTTCATCAGATCATTTTGAAGGGATATGTGTTTACATTCACAAAAATATATAAGTAAGCTCTTGAAGGATGTTTAATTTACATTCAAACAATATAATTTATTGTAAACAATAAATGCATAATATTCTAAATTGTAAAACTTTAATTAATAATATAATTTGTTTATATCTACATTTTATACAGTTATATTACTGAATCATCAATCAATGCAGAGAACTTAAATTGTACAACGAGAGAGTGAACTGGGCATCAGCAGAAATATTTAAATGTTCCTTATTAATGTTGGAATATGTCTTGAAATGTTTGTGAGAGGCCACAGAAACTAGTGAAATGTCATAAGTATGCCTCAAAATTGATGTTTCTATTTCGATAAATAAGGTAAATTGATGAAATCAAGAAACTGCTGTAATGGAATTGAAAACTGGCAAAGCTATAGGAAGTTTACAGGTTTTCCCGATTGCAGGATGCTCTATACGCAAGGTCATGGAGATTGTGTCAGTCTTCAGTCTGGGCATTGCACACACATATCTTTGTGGCTACTCCGTGCCAAAGGTGAGTGTTGTTGTTGTTTTCTAATGCCAGGTGTTTGACAATAAAGTCATTTGACCACTTGCACTCCAATATTTTTCAAAGATATTATCATGACTAGTCACTGAAGCACAGATTTTGAGGTGTTCCGAATCCATTTCTTGGTTTGAGTTGCACAATGGGCAGTTAGGGGACTGATATATTCCAATTCTATGCAGGTGTTTGGCCAAACAATCATGGCCTGTTGCCAATCTAAATGCAGCTACAGACGATTTGCGTGGTAAATCGGGAATTAACTGTGGATTTTGATGCAGAGAGTTCCATTTTTTCCCGTGGGATTGAGTTATCAAATTTTGTTTGTTGAAGTCTAAGTATGTAGATTTAATAAATCTCTTCACAGAGTAATACGTAGATTTAGTAGCAGGTCTGTAAGTAGCAGTGCTGCCCTTCTTTGCTAAAGCATCCGCATTCTCATTTCCCAGGATTCCACAATGGGATGGTATCCATTGGAATACAATTCTTTTATTGAGTGATAATAATTGAGAGAGTATTTTAGTTATTTCTGCTGTTTGAGATGAAGGTGTGTGTTTAGAGATGATTGATAGAATAGCTGCTTTGGAGTCTGACAATATAACTGCATTCCTAAATTTATTGATGTGGCATAGAAGATTTCTGAGACTTTCACTTATTGCAATGATTTCACCATCAAAACTTGTTGTTCCATATCCAAGAGATCTATAAAGTGAGAAGAGACAACATGTAACACCTGCACCGGCACCTTGTTCTCTGGAGATCAAGGATCCGTCGGTGTATAAATGAAGCCAGTTTTGTGGAGGGTACCTAATATTAATTGTCTCTAAAGACAATTGTTTCAGTATTTCAGTGTTTACTTCTGATTTCAGTATTTCTTCTGTTAAATTTAGATTATATTCTATATTTAAAAGAGTTAAAGGGTTTGGTTTAATTTGTAAATTTTCTTTTAAATTCGGGATATTGATTTTCTGTTTTAATTCTTGAACAATGGATATGAAACTTTTATGGCTGCAAAAGGGTATCTGTCGGATATAGGGGGGAGAGCCATTAATCCTTCCCATTGAAGGCTTTAAGGAACCAACCTGGACAAATATCCAATGTCCCATCCCTACCTTCCCGTGGTGCAGCTGTTAGTAAGCATAATTTTACGAGCTGAACTAAAGGGAGGGGCTACTCATCCATTAGCACTGGTCAGCTTGTTGAGTTAATGACTGAATTTGGTATAATTTTCCTCTATCCAATACCTAATTCCCTCTTTACCCTTTCCTATCCAGTCCTCTGACTGAACTCTTACTTTCTTCGACCCCAACGGCATTAGAGCATTCGAGGCCTAGGGGTTCATTTCCCTTTCCTTCCTCCTCTTTCTACTTTTCTGTTCCTAGTGCTGACCTGCTATGGCACTAAAATCGTCCTCCAGTGACTTAAGGAGGGAAAGCTGGTGATCAACAAGATCTCCCAGCTAGGTCCAATGGACCCGTCGACCAACAGCAAGTGTGGTCCTCCAGACATTCTGGGGGTTGTGTGTGAATGAAGTAGCCACCAAAACGTTAAAATATGGTGTTCACTTAAATCGGCTACAACTTGCCATTTAACTCCAATATGAAATGAGTACCATTAAGGTAAAATTATCCGGAGGTAAAACAGTCCCCCAATCGGATCTCCGGGCGGGGACTACTTTAATGGTACAGAATCAACTAAACATCTTACAATGGAATGCTGGTGGTATAACATCAGCCAAAGGTGAGTGTAAGCTCACGTCTATCATGTGTGTTGTGGGGGAAAGGCATCATATGACACAGCTTCTCTCTGATGCAGAACTCCATGGTGCTGACCAGTCTGTACAGCTACCACAATGCCCCTGATGTATAGGACGATCCCCAGCCAGAGTGAGGATTTTGATTACTTAAAAAATTATCTATAAAAGACCCAAAAAGTTATATTATAATGACTAGAACCTGGAATTTTAGGTGCTAAAAGTTAATATTGTTCCTCCCTATAGTTTAATATAAAAGCCATGCCTCCACTTTATTGAAATGCAATTCTTGTCATTCAGTATTTTCCCTTCGGTACTGCTAAAGGTCTCTAATCCTCTTAACCACCACTTACAAACTAGCGCACGATTTACAAGATCATTGCCATGCCTCCACGTCATTGAAATGCCATTCTTGTCATTCAGTATTTTCCCTTTGGTATCGTTAAAGGTCTTTAATCCTCTCAACCCCACTTACAAATTAGCACACGGTTTACAAGATCCATTGCTCAATCCTTCTGACTCTGTTGTCTATTATTACATAGCGGACTCTTGTGAACTAAGCTTAAAACTCTCCTCACGGGCAGTAGACCTACTTCTATTCATCTACACTCAGTGACATTCTTAACTTTTAGAACATAAAATTCTGGGCTCTAAAAATGACCTAAAATGCTGAAAAAAACAGACCTAAAAACAAACAATCCTATACATAAGTAGTCAAAATACTACCTTAAATTAACAGCTCTTCAGACTGTCTACTATGGTATTCCCATATAAAAGTATAAAAATTTCCCACACGAACACAAATTTTCCCACAACCTACAGTGTGAGCTACAATAAAATAATTAATTAGATCATAATTAAACGTTCAGCTACAATAAAAGAGAAGGGTGGATGTACCAACCACCAAATCTCCTCCACATCTAGCATAGTGTATCCCAATAGCGGAAACTAAAATGGATGCTGGTGACTTCAAAGGTGCTCTAGTTCAATTCTTTTATTTGGAAGCAAAGCGTACAACTTAGCTGAGAACTTCATGTGCTATTCTATTCTCTTCTTCCTTTTGACATGACTATCGAAAAAATCCTTCCAAGTTCTGCATTTGAATGAGATAGTGTCAGCAGTACTAATTTTGCGAGTTTTCCTATATTGGGAAATTTTACTTCGTCATTAATGACTAGCTTACATTACTAAAAAAAAAATTACACGACTACTATGAAGTAGCCAATGTGTGTTATCACCATTTAATTCGAGAAAAATTCGTTCCGGCACCGGGAATCGAACCCGGGACCTCTCAGCTCTATGCGCTGAGTGCTCTTTCCAACTGAGCTATGCCGGGACATGATCCACGCTGCCGGCCGAACTCATCTCGTAATGTTTTACGGCCTGCACTTTAGACAATGTAAGTCATACATGCAGGAGCGCATATTTAAATGACTTTATGGCCATATTCAACATCAGTTTGTGAAAACTGCTAACAGTTAATACATCACATATTCATTATATATGAGGTCTCGCCTACCTCATCCTGACATTGTATACACATGCCCAGGAAAGATTCAACTGTTACATGGGAAAATGCCAAAAAGGTGACACTACAAAAACATTACATTACAATGTTTTTGAAAGAGGCTTATGCTATCTTTCGAGAACAATTCAGCCTTTTCAAAGTTTTGCAGTTTGAAATTCAAAAATGTCCTCTTATTGAAGGATATACCATGTGATCAATGCAGATGTAATTTACATGAACACTTCATTTTTAAATTGAAAGCACTAAAAATAATTTATTCTGAAGAATTCTGGAAATTTACGCTAAGTAATGTTTCATTAAATTCTGCATGTTGGTAGAACTCTTGCTGGAAGGTCTGGGAAAAAGATTCAGAGGCAGACTGACTTTGTTCTTGAAGGAAGGCTTTGTTGATGAACTTCGAAATGATGTGACATGTCAATCTGAAGAGAATTCAAACCATGGTATTTGAAAATGACAAATTGGATTATAATATTTGTATATTACAGGTGGACTTCTCAGTGTCATTCAGTTGTGAATACCAGGATGAAATACAAAGTGCTTTATGCATAGGCGGAGTTATGGGAGAGGGGGAAATGGGGGGCGGGGCACTGCCCCCCAAACTTGTCTGAACTCTTTTTTTTTCCCAGTTAACGTTAGAAAGTATTGAATTCAAAAGATCTAAATTTAGATCTTATTTGCGTTTGTTTATGATTAAGTTTCTGTGCTTAAATTGACGAATTAATGTCTTCAGATCGTGTGTCTGCACTATAATTTTATTTTAAATTTCTGAATGTAGGCTATAAGAATTTCTATAGGCCTACCTCATTTGAGGAATGTTTCTTTTGTAACTGCCTGTGTTAGAAGTCTGCAGGTGTTCAGGCCGCTACTTGGAGATGATGAATAACATACTGCACAACAATGTAGAAAAAAGAAAAGTGATCCCGGTATAATGTTTAAACTTAAATACGAAATTAAATAAAATAATTAGAGTTTACATTTCATATGATATCTTCAGGAAGGTAAGCTTCATATAAGAAAGTTTCTGTTAGCACTGTTACGTAGTTTTATTGATGCATGCTTGTTTTTTGTATGATAGAGAAAAAGAGGGAGATTGTTTTAGGTTATGCCCTGTTAGACCTATAATATGTAGTAGACCTACAGTTCAAGCTCTATACAACTCGGTCCGAACTATCGCAGATATGGATGTAACACTGTAAGAAACATGTCCTCCCAAAAATACTTTTATTAAATTTTATCATATACCGATATCTGATCAGATGAGAAGAAACTGCCTACTGAAGCTACGTAAAGATTTTTTTGTCCTACAGAATAACTATTAATAACCAATAATATCCATTAATAACCATTGCCTACTGAAGAATGCACTGGAAGGAATGGTGAATGGGAGAAGAGTTAGGGACAGAAGAAGATATGAGATGATAGACGATATGATACCATGTGGATCATAGGCGGAAGTTAAGAGGAAGGCAGGAAATAGGAAAGATTGGAGAATGCTGGGTTCGCAGTGAAAGACCTGACCATCAGCAGAACACTTATGTATGTATGTATGTATGTATTACGATACTGTACCACAGTCAAGCTGTAACAGGGGGAGAAAGTAAATGATGTCTCCCATAACCCCATTATATGGGAATTCTGTGGTTTTGCTTTGTCCCAGCCAAGGAAACGGTTCTCTCTGCCTATGGCTTTATGGTCTAGGAGAAGCATCCTTTTGTTTACAGCTGCTACATTTTTCATGGATAAATGCAAGATGTTTCAAGTATGTTCTAATACTGCACACAAGGATAAAGATATTATATTTGTCATGATCAACTTTGTAACAGAATATTTATGTTGGAAAGGGATTCACAACAGCCTGCTGAAGAAGCAATTTGGAGTGATGAACCAGCTTCTGAATTTAAGAATAAGTACATTTTTAGGTTGATGCAGTTCCTCTCTGATAACACAAGAAACAATTCAGTTGAAAATACTTCGTTACGTCTGACAGGAAAGATGTGATAGATGATGTGGCCAGTAATGTGAAACGCTTTAGTGAGGTAAAAAACTATAAATAAAAGAAATTCCAACTTTGTGCAGTGTGCAAAATATTTTCCTGATTTGGCAACACAGCTATACCGTAAACTTGTATTTTCCACATTAATAAAGACGATATCAGAACTGAAATAGAAAAGGCAATCCATGGAACACAGTAGTCATGGTACCAGGCATTTCTACTTTTCATGTCATGACATAAATGTAAGTTGCAAAGTTAACGCCCTGTCAGAAGAAACTCGAGCAAGAAGTAGGAGAATGGGTAACTGTTACATATGAAGAGCAAGTGTACCCAGATCAGGTCAAAAAGAATAATTCAGGTAATTTAATGTCAGTTATACACGAGTTTTGCATTGGGAGTACAAATGTCCAAAGGATCCAGACTACATCATCTATGATCTGGGGGACATTGAAAAAATGATCACCCAAACAGGTGAACAAGAAGGAAGTTTCAAATTTGAGAATCTGTAATATTTCATGCTAATGTTGTCGTACTGTTGTTTGTTATAGCCTATGTTAAATGTGTTGCTGTCTAACTAAATGCTTTGAGAATGCCAAGAAACCATTTCATCTTTCATAGTTCAGTGCACAAGTCCCATACGTGACAACACAGTTAAAGGTAAATTCTACTCTGTTGAAGAGCAAGAAGCTAATCTGAATGGTCTAGTCGATAAGCAAACTTCACAATGAAAACGTAAAAAATTTGTCAAATTTTTAACATTGATAGTTTAGCTGAATTTTGATAGTAGTCTTACAAAAGCAATATGATGGTGGACTTCAAGTGTCCCATACGTGATAATAACATCTTAATTAAGTAACCCGAGTAACAGGGCTTGCACTAAGAATCTAAATGCACTCTGAATCTCCTGAAGTGTCCTGCTAAGTCTCATAACAAGCCAAATTTTTTTGCAACTATTTTACTAGCTGTTAGAGTAATTATTTCAAAACAAAATATGCTTTTTTTACCTTAAGAGATATCCCACCTTTGCCACAGCCTTTACAGAGTACATTATTTTGCAGTACACTAGATAATATGCGAACATCTATAACCTCATTGGTATCACTAACACTGTGTTCTTGTTTCAGAGTTTCATTTTAGAATCTTCAAGTTTCTTTCCTGATGCACAGCCACTTTTACAGATTCACTATGACCACATGCTAGAGGGTTGTAAGTTAGAAGTCACATTACTAACAGTGTTCTTACGTTTACCAACATTTCTTCTCTTCTTAAATACGAAATGGCGTGCCCAAGCTTCACAATTAATTTAAATACTTTCAAACTACTTCTATAACCCATATTGTAAGAAAATATCACAAAATGCACATCTATAATTCAACTCAACTGTATCGTACAGCACGTGTATAACGTCACAACCATTGTAAACAAACCGTTGCTACGAAACAAAGCACAGGACGCTAAACCAGGTGTGCCAATACATATAAATTCCCTACAATGAACAAATTTCGCATATAAGGCGCAAAATTTGAACATAGTAGAATGCCATACGAACAGGAGACACACCCACTTTAAATGTCGCTGTCCATTTAAACCGAAAAAAAAAACCATACTTAGGAATCAGATACACACTTAAATCAAGGCTCATCTGAAAGATTAAGCTTCATAGATCAATAAAACACGAAAAAATGAAAAATTCAAGATTTTTTGGCTTACTGGGTCCCTTAAGTTTTTGATATGGTTTCAAGACTCTGTACAGATTACACTTAACGGCACCATAATTAAAGAAGTTAAAAACACAAAATTTCTAGGTATCTGGGTTGATACAGACCTGACATGGGAAAGCCACATTCAGTTCTTAACAGAAAAAATATCTCGACTATGCTATGTATTCCGAGTCCTTTCAAAAATATCACCCATTGAGCTACTATTGTCAGTTTATTTTGGCTATGTACATTCAGTCATATCATATGGTATCATATTCTGGGGATCATCATCAAAATCTTCTCTTATACTTAAACTACAAAAACGAATAGTTAAAATTATGAAGCAAGTATCCATTCGCACAGAAAGTAAAGGATTTTTCAAGGAACTTAAAATTTTACCGGTACCCTGTGTTTATATCCTAGAAATGGTATGCTTTATTCATAAAAATTTTAATTCTTTTAAAACAAATTCAGAATATCACGAGCACAATACTAGGACATCCAATAATATACATTTGAATTATCACAGACTTGCCAAAACTCTTAATACCCCTACACATACTGGCAGTAATTTATATAATAAACTTCCCCCACATGTCAAGGCACATAACAATAGTATGTTTAAGAAATCTGTTTAAAATATATTACTGACACACATGCCAATGTGCACAAAGGAATATTTAAATATAAAGGTTTAAATCTTAACCATTTATTCTTGTGAGTACTGCCCTTCTGTTTTCTCTTGTTTCATGTGCCTGGAGACCCTACTGGAAGAGAGGCAGCATCAAGACTCAGAAGAAAGAAAATCTAGTGAGCTAGTGTGTGATTACAAAATAATTAATTATGTATCTCTTAAAATAAATTCAACATCTTATTTACAAGTAACTATTCTAGTGTGTTATGCATTACTGACTGAATTAGTAGTATGTTATTTGCTTAGTAATTAAATACATTATATTCTAAGTAACTAGTATTCTATTAAATAAGCCCTAAGTCTATTATTTGATCAATTCCTTTCATAATAATTTTTTATCCAAAAATTTGTCATAGGTGCTCTAGTGGAATGATACGTCTTCTATTCTGTTGGCTTTAGTTGTAATTATTTTTGTATGTTTCCATTTTTTGACAATATTCCAACCTGAGTATTGTGTTAAACAGCTTAGTGATGTGGTATAGGTACTGTCTTACGGGACATTATTTTCAAAGCAAGATTATTTATTTTGTCAAATCCCAAAGCTTTGAACGATTTTAGAGTTTTAATTACCAGTATCTTCTTTTTTCTGACGGAGAAGTGTAAGGTAGGCCTATACTAATATTTTCTATGAAATAATTTATTCATTAATGTTCAATTCATGAATGGAGGGTTCTCTAAATAGTCCCTTAAGTACTTTCCAAGAGCTTCAGTTTTGTTCATAAGTTGACAGTAGATATTCCAATGAATTCTGAAGATATATTATTTTATAGTTGGTTTACTAAGATGTTTTGTGATACACCAAATATTACTAGAGGGTCCGGCATATCGAATATGAGCCTCAAATTTGTTTATTTTTATCTCATTTGTTTTCCCATAGTCTGTTTTTGAGATTACCATATAGCCTACATTTCTGTCAGCCTCAGATCTAGTTCTTTGCCACTATTTCTGGCTTTTGATTTTTGTAGGCATAAATACTTAATTCCTGGATTTGTTTAGAATGAATAGTCGTATCATTTTGTTGCTATTTTGACTGCAAATTTAATAGTTGATATATAAGTACATATCCATTGCAATATCCAAATCTTCAATTCACGTAGGATGGAAATGACTTTGTAAGTTTTGCAATCATTGTCAGCACCACTGTTAACTTGTATTGCTGTTGAGGCTGAAGAATAGTGCAAGATAAGAATAACAGGGTTATGATCAGAAGTTAGAGCTACTATTGATTCTACATAAAGTAATATCATAACGTAACTGTATGAATTACTGCAATATCCAATAAATCAGGTCAATGACTGATGTATGGAAAACGTGTAGGTTGAGATATAATATTGCAATGATGTTGAGTTGAATGATCAACAACTATTTCTTCACTGAAAGTTGTGATTGATGAATTCTAACTTATATTCTGTCCCACGCCGTGGCGTCGCGGTCTAAGGCATCCCGCCTAGGACTCGCGTTATGGAATGCGCGCTGGTTCGAGTCCTCATGGGAGAAGAAATTTTCTCATGAAATTTCGGCCAGTGTATGGGACTGGTGCTCACCCAGCATCGTGATGCACTTGGGGAGCTATGGTAGGTAGCGAAATCCAGTTGCGAAACCAGCTATAATGGCTGGGGGGATCATCGTGCTAACCACACGATACCTCCAATCTGGTTGGATGATGGTCCACTTCTGCTTCTGCATGTGGGCGTGAGGCCAGCAGCCAGCTGGTCGGTCTAGGCCCTTCACGGGCTGTAGCGCCACGGATTTTTTTTTAACTTATATTCTTAGTATTAAAATCCCCAGCGTGCATATAGGCCTAAATATTTGAAAGAAAGCAAAGTAAATAGAGATATGATTTTAATAATGTCAAATTCGGGGAACAGTAAATGTTTCCAATTTGCAGATTTGTGTTCTTTATAGGAATTTCTATAAAGGAAGCTTCTAGATTGATGAATTAAGATGTTGGGAATGGCCTTTAATGAAATGAAGATTTCACTGCTATAGCAGTGGCACTCTGTGGTGTTCTTGGTCCGTCATTTCGATATATAACATAATTTCTTATTTTCAACCATCTAATTGCAGTAAGATGCATTTCATTTATGAGAGATATGTTAATACAGTTTCCTTCACGAAAATCTGTTAATATAAGCTTTTTCAAAAGTAAGAGGTAATTTTAATTGTTCATATTTCACTGAAGAACTGTTAAGTTATTCAAATAGAATACTTCGCTCTATTACTATTAAACTACGTATCTTTGCCTTTCTTGACTAGTTTTGATGTGAATAATTTCACAGGGAGCATTACCTGAAAAACTAGACTGGCATAATATGAGGCATGTTCTTAAAGTAAGTTCCGTTTTCAATTATAGCCGTTGCATCGCTGCAATCGTTATTTTGTGCATGCGTGTCTTCTCCTTCAGTCCTCAGGCAAGCTGTGCAAGCAGTTTCAGAGCTTCAGTCCGTGTGTGTGTGTGTGTGGTTAGTTGTGATCAATTGAAATGTTTAAAGTGATCAAGTACCTTGTCGACTGTGAGATGCAGTCTGTTAGCCATTTCTTGAATGCGAGAAACATCAAACTAGCTGACATTCATCGTCAACTTTGTGAGGTGTATGGTGATGATTTAGTGATGGAATGGTCAGGAGATGGGTTAGGAAGTTCGAGGGCCGCGTCTCTGAGCATGACGAGCAGCGTACCGGTCGGCCATCTTTGATCAATGATGATTTGGTGTGTGCTGTCGATGAAAAAATTCATGAGGACAGGAGGTTCACAATTTCTTTGCTTTCCATGAATTTTCCACAAATGTTGCGGAGTGTTCTCTACAAAATTGTGACAGATCGATTATGATATAGAAAATTGTGCTCACGATGAGTACCCAAGGTGCTCACCGAGGAACACAAAACCAAACGAGCTTCCAGTGCATTAAGCTTTCTCACACGTTACAGTGAGCAAGGCGATGAGTTTTTTGACCATATCGTGAACAGGTGACGAGACTTGGGTGTCTCACATGACACCTGAATCGAAGCAGCAGTCCATGGAATGAAGGCACACTGCATCACCAAGGAAAAAGAAATTCAAACAAACCATGTCAACACGCAAGATCATGTGCACTGTTTTTTGGGACAGAAAAGGAGTCCTACTCATCGAATTCTTGCCTCGGGGTGAAACCATTAATAGAGAAACCTATTGTCAGACCTTGAAGAAGCTCCATCGCGCAATTCAGAACAAGAGATGTGTGATGCTGACCGACGGAGTTGTGTTGCTTCATGACAAAGCTCGGCCACACACAGCTCATGACACCCAAAATCTCATCTCGAAATTTGGCTGGGAACAAATTGACCATCCCCTCTACAGCCTGGATTTGGCTCCGAGTGACTTTCATCTCTTCCTGCACCTCAAGAAGTTCCTCGGTGGTCAACATTTTGATGGCGACGATGAAGTGAAAACAGCAGTGTGGGAGTGGTTCGCATTGTGGGCGGGCGAATTCTACAATGAGGGGATAGAAAGACTTGTGCCACGACTCGATAAATGCCTCAATAATGGTGGAGATTATGTTGAGAAGTAATTGAAGTGTGGGGAATACAATGCAACAAAAATGTTTTGTAAATATCTTCCCGTTTACTTATTACACCCTTTTGGAACTTACTTTAAGAACACGCCTCGTATATACGTTATTCTAGGTACGCTAACACAATTGCAAGTCACACAGAATTTGTGTGCACTCAATGTGGATCTCTGGTATCTTGTCAGCCCTGTCGAGTTGTGTGTGTATAAGGGGGAAAATTGAGATGGTGTCTGATGGAGTTCCTGGGTAGCTCAGTTGGTAGAGTACTGGTACGTTCAACCAGAGGTTCCGGGATCGATATCCGGCCCTAGAACAATTTTTTCCTTGAAATTATTCAAGTCTGCGTCACAAGGAGCTTTACCTGAAAAACTAGACTTTCATAGTTTCGATGTGATGTGCACTATCTTCTGAATTCTAGTGAGGTCTCGCGCAATCTTCTGGCTTTCTGTTATTCTTGGTGGGGTATGTTCCTGATTAGTAGCGGGTATGTGTTTAAATAATAATAATAATAATAATAATAATGATTTATTTAACCTGGCAGAGTTAAGGCCATACGGCCTTCTCTAACACTCAACCAGGAGTAAAAACTGCGTTATAGAAACACTACAAATTTACAAAGTACACACAAAACTGAATAAGATAATAATAATAAAATGTAAACAACAAGTAAGAAGAAATCAGACATAATATATAACATACAGAAAGAAAGAAAAAAAAGCATAATAAAATGTCAACAGCAGGTCAAAAATAAATGAGGCCTACAAAGTATAAAAAAATAAGAATTATTGATAATAATAATAATAATAAATAGAATAGTAATGATAACAATAATGATAATAATAATATTAATAATAATAATAATAAATAAAATAATAATAATAACAGGCCTAATAGCAATAATAATACTAATAGTAGTAATACAATAGTGCAGTACAAAGCATACAATGAATACAATATTTTTAAGTATACACAGTAAGGAAAATTATGTTTATATATAGCTCAACTTATCACATTAGAGATATACCATTATCGGAAAATATGAGAACAAAAATATAAAATAAGTTAAATATCACTAGAACATAAAAAAAAAAAATTGTGAATACGTGGAAACATGCAATACAACACTTGTCATAATAGTAAGTTAGTTTGGCAACTCGTCATAAGATAATTTTCTAACTTGGATTTGAAAGATTTCAATGTTCGGCAGCCCTTGACTTCAGGCGGCAGAGAGTTCCAGTGACGAGAGGTAGCAACAGCGAAAGATGAGGAATACAGAGATGATGTGTGAAGTGGAATTTCTAGCGTGTTATCGCGTTGTGATCGAGTATTAATATTATGATAGCGAGAGAGAGTATGAAAACGAGCGAATAAATAATAGGGGGATGAAGTGTGCATAATTCGATATAGGAGAGAAAGTGAGTGCAGATTTCTCCTCTCATGTAACCTAAGCCATGATAACTTCTCGAAAGAAGGTGAGATATGATCATAGTATCGAACATTACAAATGAAGCGGACGCACGCGTTATGAACACGCTGTAGTTTCTGGGCGGAATCAATCCTGAGATCACTGAACAAAACGTCGCAATAATCGAAGTGAGGTAGAATGAGTGTCTGTACCAGCGTCTGTTTTAATTTAGATGGATAATGATACAATCTTTTTAGTGAATGGAGAATAGAGAATGCCTTCTTACATGTATATTTAATATGCGTATCCCAACTAAGATTAGATTCGAAATGCACTCCGAGATTTTTTACGGTAGAGCTAAACGGGATGATTGTTTTATCCAGTTTCACAGGTGGAATATTCAGGTCGTTGACTTCAGGAATTAATCTACGGTTCGCGAACAGAATAGCCTGTGATTTACATGCGTTTAGGTTAAGCCCAAATTGTTGAGACCAGGAAGAGATGGAATCAAGATCTTCATTAAGACTATTAATGCTATCATTTAGTGCATCAGGACGCGCTGAAATATACGATTGAACGTCGTCTGCATATATTTGATATCTGCAGTGCTTAAATGATTTAGAAATTCCATTTATATAAATAGAGAAGAGCAAGGGGCCTAATATTGATCCCTGAGGAACTCCTGTATCTACAGTACGCCAGGATGAGAAACGATTATTAGATATGACACGCTGCTGGCGGCCAGTAAGGTAGGAGTACATCCAGGTGATAACACTATCAGAAAGGTGTAGCGTTTGTAGTTTAGTCAATAGTAGATCGAAGTCAACAGAATCAAAGGCTTTGCTATAGTCCAATAAAACTAGTACAGTAGCCTGTCGTTTATCCATGGCTGCGCGTATGTCCTCAGTAACATTCAACAAAGCAGTAGAAGTGCTATGGCCATTTCTGAATCCTGATTGTAAAGGGTCTAAAAGATTAAATTCTATTAGGTAGTCTGACAACTGCTTATGAATGATGCGTTCCAGGGCTTTGGATAAAACGGGAAGAATGGAGATTGGCCTATAGTCTTTTGCAGAAGTTGGTGAATTTACTTTAGGAAGTGGGCGTACCAAAGCTGTTTTCCAGAGTTGCGGATAAACAGACGTGATAACTGAAGAATTGAAAATCTGGGTTATTACAGGAAGCACGATATCAACTAACTTATGCGTAGTATGTGTAGTGGGTATGGTTTTGTGTGTCTATAAATTTCGTATTGTTGTAGAGCAGGGATGGGCATAACAATATTTCTTGGCTTTTCTTCTGCTTAGGGATATACAAAATTAATGTGGCAAACAGTTACACTGAACATGTAATATACTCATTATAAATAATCACTTACAAGTTAGATCGCCTATACTGTTTGGTCAGGATGAGTCTATATTAGGATGAATACTATTACTACATAAACGTAGAGCAGTTACGAGATGATAGGTTTTAAGATGTGTACAAGCAATATTTTTCATCGGATTCACTTTAGAAAAAAGAAATGTTCTCAGACATAAGGGGATTCAGAGATTGCCAGCATCTTAGTTGCGAAATTACGTAAGTTAGGAGACCTGTTATTAGGTAATAATTCATACAATTCCTTGCTGGTTTTACCTGACATTTGAAAAAGGGGATTGTTCTCTATGACCGGCTTATGTGATTGAAATGCAATAAATTGATCGAACTGCATTTTCAATTAGTAATCTAGCGATTATGGGTTGGCTTTTCCATTAAAAAATTATTCTTATGGATTTTTTAAAACTTTCTTACTATTTCAACTTGCACAACAAATTACTTAAAATAACACACTGCTTCATTGCAAGTAACAACTATTTCATTAATGTAAACCATTTTTAACAATCCCATTTTAAACTTTTATGTATAAATAAATGATGATAAAAGAACCTTCATTTGACTGTCTATTTATTATGAATAAGTTTATGTTCGCCAAAATCCTTCTGATGTTCAAGATTGAAGTGGTGTCTGATATTATAACATTTTACATAAATCTCAACTGAACAGTTGAGACATTGAATTTTACCTTTATTCATAATAACAAAACAGTCTTGTTCCCACGTTTCTTGGAAATTAAAACGAAACCTACAATTTATTCGTCATATTCAGACTTTACACACCCCTAATCAGAACAGTATGGTACCGACGTCAACCTGTGATTACTGTATCAGCATTTTTTCTCAAAAACAATATGATACTGGTTGTTCATATAACAATTTTGATAACCAAAACCTAAGTAAAGAACCCATTGGTGGTAGTATATACCATTTCCCATAGAAGTAGAGGTATCTGTGGTCAACTTCGAAATTTCAAATGAAAACATAGGTCACTGAAGGTACCATAGGATACCACTTTTGAAAAGAAACAACTTTTACTCAAACATTTTTTTTTTCTAGGTTTTATTGTTTATTCACAAAGCAACAGAAATTGTCTTCTGAAAAATGCTGTATGTTGTTTATGTACTTACTGTACCTGTAGTAGGTACAGCTATTGTAAACAATGCAGGTTTTGAAACCAAGTCACTTTTCACTGTCTTTTATTTTACATAGCCATAGTGCATTTTGTTCATTCATCCATATCACATCGTCTTCCTTTGGGTTTGCTATTTGGAAAATGCCATTCACAAACGAAGAAGCATTTAACATGTTCATGATACTTGGAAGAATGCCATTGGAATTGCAGAGAAGCAGCACATGTTTATGCAGAGAAATATCCATTGTGAGCCCATCATTCGTACAATGTTTTGCATATAAACGGCATGGTGCAACTGAAACACAATTAAGGTGAGCGTATCAGACGACCTGTGAGCTGCAGATGTCCTCACTGCAGTGATAGTTATCTTCACGACTCCACAAGAAGGAATTACACATAGTACAGTATTTAGAATTCTCCAAGACAAATTTCATCCATACCATATTCATCTCCATCAGGAACTTGGGGGACATGACTTCCAAACTCGTGTTGATTTCTGCAACTAGTTTCTAAACATGGACTATGATTTCGAGCTCAAAATTCTGTGAGGCAACTTTCAAAAGTAATGGTCAGGTGAATCTCTACAATGTCCATTATTGGTCTCAGGTTAATCCACACTGGCTAAGGGGAAATGGATTATTAGCACATGTGGAGCCTCAACACATCGTGTGGCCTCCTCAGACACTGAGTCATAGGACCATACTTTTCTGAGAATTTGAATTACCATTCCTCTAAAACATTTTGCACCAGTTGCTTCATGATATTCCCCTTGCACTTTGGTCAATAATGTGGCTTCAGCAGGATGGCTGTCCAGTTCACTCTTCACATAGGGCTCAGTGAGTTATTAACTGGTTATTTCCCCTACAATGGACTGAACGAGGAAGACCAGTAGCTTGGCTGGCCCAATCTCCTGACTTTGCTCCAAATGACTTCGTCTTGTGAGAGAGAATTAAAGACATGATCTACAAGGTGCGTCCAACAACTAGAGAAGACATGAAACAAAGAATTAGAGAAGCCTGTGGGTCTCTCACGTCAGGTGTGCTGAAATGCTCAGTGCAATCGTGGATGTTAGGAGGAGATCAGAGTGTTGTTTAGACAGGCTGGCGGTCATTTTGAACACTTACTATGAAGAGTGTACGTACACAGTACAGCCTTACTCAAAAGATACCATTTTTGTTGCTTTGTGAGTAAACAATAAAAAGTTTGAGTAAAAGTTGTTTCTTTTTAAAAGTAATTTCCAATAGTACCTTCAATGAACCATGTTCTCATTTGAAATTTTGAAGTTGACTGCAGGTACCCCTACTTCCGTTTGTTACAGTTACAGGAAATGGTACTACCACCAATCGATTCTTTACATAGCTTTTGGTTATCAAAATATTGTTATATGAACAAACAGTATCATATAGTTTTCGAGAAGAAAGGCTGATACAGGTGGTCTGAAACACCCAGTATATACACACAGACAGGTAAAATATTTGTGGAGAGAGAAATGATGAATGTACACAGTGTCCATATGGGAAAACAGTGCCCATCCCTGTTGTAGAGTTTTGGTTGAATGTCGGTTTCTATATTGTATGTATGTATGTATGTATGTATGTATGTATGTATGTATGTATGTATGTAATGCTCAACCAGATTGATTCAACATCATTTGGTTTCTGGCAGACCAGTACAAAATTCCCATAGAGGATTTAAAATGTACAAGTTTTTTACAAACATTTCAATGTTCCCAATTCATAATAGAATTTTCCTCATTACAAATGACACACTGAGGTGATGGTAAAATACCCAGTTTATATAAATATTCTGCCAGGCAGTTGTGTCCTGTGGCAGCTACAGTCCCTCTAGTATCTCTGACTTGTCAACAAGACCAGCCCATTTCTTGCCATCATTCTTTATTTGAAGATCTGAGAGAAACTCATTCCTAAATGAGTGGTTAACTAATCATTTCAAGTTGTGATACAAAAGTTGGGAGGTCGTCCATAACAATATTTCAGTTCCTTTTTGTTTCTATATTGTTGTAGTTGTAGTTGTAGTTGTGGTTTGTTATGTGTTCTGCATAGGTCACATTGTAACTAATCAATTAAGGCAAAAATACATACTTTAATATCAATACAGTTAAGTAGTTCTTTATTTAAAAAAGAACTTAACAGTTCTTCAATAATATATAAACGTTAAAAGAGCGGACAATAGAAAAGAATGGAGAATGCTGGTCTTGCAGTGAAAGACCTGCCCTTGGGCAGAACACTATGAATGAATGAAAAAAGTAATACCTAATCAAGAATAAAAATTCTGGCATTGGCATATTACACAAGAAATAGGATTTTTCGCATCACCACCCATCGTAATAACTTAATCATAGTTGTTGTGTGTTCACTATGTTGTTCTTGTACAAGTAACAGCCCCTCTTCAATGTTTTACACAGCAGGCTGAGTTCGTGTTCTGGAATATCTGCCATGGTGTGTGCGATGAAATCCAACTCATCAATTGTCGTAGGTTTCCTCAAGAACACCCTTTCCTTCAGATAGCCAAAAAATCAATAATCTGCTGGGTTAATATCTACTGATGACAGAACAATCACGAAACAAATAAATCATACATGGGCAGAATTTTCATTGCGTGAGGCACAATATTACGCAATACTTTGTTTACTAGGAGGGCAGAGTAGGAAGGAAGATTCAAACTGCGACCAGCGTCCACTTATCTTTTTTTTTTTTTTCAGTAGGTTATTTTACGATGCTTTATCATCATCTTAGGTTATTTAGCGTCTGAATGAAGTGAAGGTGATAATGCCAGTGAAATGAGTCTGGGTCCAGCACCAAAAGTTACCCAGCACTTGCCCATATTGGGTTGAGGGGAAACCCCAGAAAAAACCTCAACCAGATAACTTGCCCTGACCAGGAATCGAACCTGGGCCACCTGGTTTCACGGCCAGATGCACTAACTATTACTCCACAGGTGTGGACTCGTCCGCTTATCTTAATTGCTAGGACGATCAGTGGCGGATTGTTAGTAACCATTAACAAAGCATGCTATACACAGGAAAAGACTTAAAAATGTTATAATTGAATCAGTCAGTGGAATAAGGACTGAAGTCCAGAGAAGTAAATTTTTCAGGAGACGAAAAAAACATCACATCTCCTAAATCATTACACCAACACTAACAAAAATTTGCATAGTTGCAGGTCATAATGCACCACTCTGACTGATAATGAACACTCACGTCTGAATTTAATAGTGTGGGTAATAAATAGGATGATAAGTGATGGACTTCGGTCCTTATTACATTGTTTTACTACGCAAGTGTAAAAGACATGCACAATAATCCGAAATAATGAATTTTATTTATTGAGTAAGTTGTATTTTTAGAATACACAAATCACTTAAGCTAATTGACTAGAAAAAATAGGATATGACACCAATATGATTAATAATAATACAATGGCGACTCGTGAATTATTAAATTCGGTGTTCACAATAGTATATGGATAACAAAAGAGATTATTGATTAAATGTTGTCCTTTTCTTATGTGTCTTTAATTGCCAATAATATAAGAAAAATATTTTTAAATAGGTACTGGAAGAGAAATTCATTTTGACAAGGTCTGAAACTAAATTTAAACAATAAGCTTAATTAATATGAAGATTAAAATTCAAGTTCATATCTAAAATTGTCAAAGTAAAAGCATTTAATATCTTGGTTTTACTATTTGTTTCTACAATAAACATTTCCTTTTACTAAAACAATTTGATAGTTTGTACTTAAAAAAAAAATAAAGTGTATTATCTTAAAAGTACCCATTAGGAATATGGATCTTTCAGTTTTTATGTTACGGCTGGACTTCGATTTTTCTTCTATCCTTTATACATGTATAAGCTAAATATAAACAAAAGATCTGATACACAATGATACTGTATGTTAAATTTGACACAAAATTAGAAAATATCTAAATATTTCACACATAATAAGACATCCTAAAGATCGGACATAAAATAAAACAATATTTGTACATTTGACACAAAAATAAGATAGAACAACATCTAAATATTTTACACACAGTAGGAAAATATATAAAGATCTGACACACAATAAACACAAATATCTAAAGATCTAACAAGCCGTAGGGTAATATAACACATACGTATGAAGCTTTGACATAAAATAAGACACGTAGGCCTAATGATCAGTTACAAAATAAGATAGGCCTAATATTTATAGATTTGACACAAAATAAGGAAGTGTCTAAATATTTTTACAGTAGCAACATATCTCAAAGTTTTATACACAATAACACAAATACTGTATATTTCTGCAGATAAGTCGACAATTGAATTATAAAAATATCCAAAAGACGAGGGTAGTCTCATCTGGCAGATACAAAAAGGAGGAGATCTTAAAATTCTACACTAAAACCATTACAAAATACAACAAATCACTTACTTGTATATTTAAAATCCTGCGAAATCATAATTTTCGTCGTCAAAGGCAAAGAACTGGTCGAGCATGTCCTCACTTTCAGTGTTAACAGCATCATCATATGGTCCCATTCTGAAAGTGGTGACTCAGTTCTACTTCATCAGTATTCCATAACAAATCATCCTCTGGACATCCATAGCATTAGAAATTCCGCACTTATTTTTAAAGGATTTTATCACTGTTTCCACTTCCACTTTTTTCCATGATTTCAGCGCGAACTCATAAGTGACGCAGCACACATGTTCATAGTTTGGGGTTCGTCTTGAAGGACAGATATAAGCTACAGTAAAACCATAATACTGTGCTCGAAATTTATACCTCATCTTATCTGTGGAAATATACGCCTTCTAAAAATTTAACACATGATAGAACAACATCTAAAGCTTTACATACAATAGGACAATATAATACAAGCATAAAAAGATTTGACACAAAATAAGACAATATTTAAGAATTTGGCACACAGTGAAACAATGTTCATGTACAGTTTTGGTATAGAAAGTCGATCCTTCTTTCTTTCTTCGAAGCAAACAAATCAATCACAGTTTCATTAAAATTAGCAATGTTGCTAATCATCCTTTTTTCAATAGAAAGCATTGCTAATGCACTTAACTTTCCTTCGGTCATGGTACTTCTTAGAAAGGTCTTTATCATTTTTAAGGTTGAGAAGCATCTCTCGGCCTCAGAAGTTGTCATAGAAATTGTAATAACAATGAGCAATAGGTTGTAAGTCTCTGAAAATGTATATTGTAAGTTATTTTCTATGAGAAATTGCAAAAGACTGACAGTGCCACTCATATTCCTAAAATCCGAACTTCTGTAGATAATCTGCAATTCTGTTTTAAGGCGATCCTTTTCCAGAAGTTCATAAACATCTATTATTTCTTCAATTAGTTCATAAGGGAAGTGTTTTTCATATTGTTGAAATTTTTTGGCATCAAAGAGACACAAGCAGAAAAGTGAGCAGTAAAAGAAAATCTTCTTTTTAATGAATTTAAATACTATTATAGTCACAATCATGCTATGGTATGAAAGAAAAATTTCACAACCTCGAGCGGGAATCGAACCTGCGACTTCTTGTTCTCCGGTCAGGCGCTCTACCATTGAGCTATCAAGTTCGTCTCACGCCAAAGGCTTTCATACCATGGCATGATTGTGACTATAATAGTATTTAAATTCATTAATATGTCACATCAACGGATGTGTATACGTCACCAAACATCGTAAGATGAAGATTACATCTTCTTTTTGCTTGATTTGTGATGTTGTCGCAGACTTCCTTAGCTGCCACAGTCTTATTAATGTAAGTAGACCTATTTTCTTCTTTTTTTTTTTTTTGTTGGCACCTCCACATTCTCAACTTCCATGCTTACTGCCTCCATTCCCTCTCTTTCCTTCTGCATTGCAACATCATATACTGGCACAGATACGTAGATGACATACTAAATCTATACAAAGGAAACAAAAGACAGATTGAAAACCTACACAAACACATAAACAAAATACACCCGAAACTACACTACACACTAGAAACAGAGAACAACAAATCCATAAATTTCTGAGACATCGCAATAACAAATACAGACAACAAACACAAGTTCAAAATATACAGGAAACCCACTACCATGGTAACACACATACACAACACCTCCAATCATCCCACACAATACAAACACGCAGCATTCCGATCCATGATACACAGACTCATCAACATTCCTACGAACTAGCAGGACTATAAGTAAATACACACTATCAAAAACGTAGCATAGGAAAATGGATACAACCCCAACATAATACACAACATCACAAGAAAGACTAAATGCAAACAACACTAACATATCAAAACATGAACACATACAAAACTGCATCATCATTCAAGGAACTAGAATACAACATAGAACACAGAACACACTACAAAAACATCTTAACACACAGACAAGACATCACAAATAAATACAACTTAACAAGAGTTTACAAACTATCATGCAACAGCAGTAACGACTTCTATATTGGACAGACTGGAAGATCATTTCAAACACGTTACAAAAAACATATCACAGCCTTACCAAACTACACAACAATTCAATCTACGCAGAACACATCACAAACTCCAACCACAGCTACAGCAACATAGACAAAGACATGAAAATACTACACATCCAGCCAGAAAGCCAGAAACTTGACACCCTAGAACAATATGAAATTTATAAGCATACAAAATAGACCCACAGCACATCCTGAACACTGAACTCATTTTCAAAACACACACAATCATGAACACATCCCACCACAACAGGAAACCAGAAGATAGCGCAGGATTTCCACTAGACTTTGGACAATGAAGCACAAGACTTCGAAACTAGTCAAGCAAAGTAAATCCTAACGATTAACACAGTAAGGAAGTTGGAAATTTAATCAATGACATATAAGACTTTTCCACTAGACTTTGGACAATGAAGCACAAGACTTCGAAAGTAGTCAAGCAAGGTAAATCCTAAAGATTAACACAGTAAGGAAGTCGGAAATTTAATCAATGACATATAAGACTTATGTGAAACCAGTTTTAATGTATGGCAGTGAAGTTCTTATATCTACGACACCAACACAACTTAATGAAACAGAACCAAGCTAAGAGGATAATTACATGTAGTGTTAAATCTGCCCCCATCACAGCCATGCAAATAAGTACTGACAATATACATACAATAAGGTTAAAAAAGAATGGGCCGATGACACATGTCTGAGTTCCAGAAACAGAACAGTGCGCATGCCGTCGCCTTGAAGCTCCAGTTCACAATTAAACCATGTAAATGTGCTGCATTTTGTTATAAAACCTGCTAGAAACTAATCTTAGGCCTTCCCAACACACTAGATAATGAAATATCTTATGTTAAACTGTTAGGTTTTTATTTGGATCCAAAATTAGGATGGCACAAACACATAGAAAGTATATGTACTAAATTGTCGAGGGTAATTTTTGTTTTTAGGAAGTCAAGGCCATTGGTTTCAACAGAAACTCTCAGACAGGTATATTTTGCACTGTTTGAATCTCACATTAACTATGGAATTCATATATGGGGAAGTGCAACAGGAGTCAATAGCATCTTATTACTACAAAAAAGAGCACTGAGGGTAATATTCAATAAAAATACCAAGGAATCATGTAGACCACTATTTCCAGAGTTAAAGGTAATGACAGTTTACAATCTATTCATTTACAGAACCTTGATATTCCTTAGATCCAACATAGATCTTTATCAGACTAGATCAGATATACATTCCTTCAACACTAGAAATAAAGATAAATTAGATTACACAAGGTGCAGATTGAGTGTGAGCTCAAATACCTGCTTTTTTAATGGAATAAATATATTTACTAAGTTACCATTGGAGGCGAGAAAGTTACCAATAAATAGGTTTAAGTCCTGCATACATAGATGGTTGCTGAACAGACCTTTTCATTCAGTGAATGAATTCATGGAGTGTGATGTAAATATTGTATTTTAGAAATGTAACCCTTTCTTTATATTTTAATTTGTCTCTTTGTATTTTAATTATGCCTTTTGTCCTTATATAAATGTGTTAACCTACAGCATACTCTGTATATCTCACAGTGTTTGTTTTGTTTATTTCTCAGTGTTTGTTTATTTGACTATGTATGTTTATTTGCTTATAATTATTTGTTTACTTGTCTATATTTATTTGTGCTAAGTTTGTTTGTGCATGTGTGAGTGTATGTGTGCGTGTGTGTGTATTATCGAACTTGACGATGTCATATCCAGGCCTTGTACACTGGTTTCTGACAAATAAATATTATTATTATTATTAAAAAAAACAACTGAAGAGTGAAATGGCAATAAAATTGATAAATACTAAATCTATCAAAATGGGGTACAAAATGTACCAAAACAAAGATGAATGAGAAAGCTACATAATATGCCAGATTAAAGTATGAGCCATTGTAGCATAGGTGGCTTAAACATGGGTCTAAACGAGATAGCATTGGTTGTAGGAGGTTCGAATCTCGGTTAGTCTTAGTGTTTACCATTACAAAATTACCATGTCGATTGAATATTTAGTACATAGCACAACCCGTCCCCTGGGCAACACTACTGTCTTAATAAGACCGTCTGCATTTATATCTCATTTATAGCTTTTAAAAATATGTTTAACTACAACATTAAAACATGTTACCATTGTAAACATTAATTTTGTTCTATTTCTTTTAATAATGGCAATACTTAAGTGATACTGTCTACCATTCTTCAGTTTAGCTTTGTTTTGTTTACCTATATTCTTCACAGGGAGTGTTGACAACGTTTGAAAGCCAATTTTCATAAATAATAAAACAATATTGGAAATAATAATAAAAAGTAGAGTGATATGTTATAATAATATGTTGTTGTTTTCTAATGCCAGGCGTTTGATAATAAAGTCATTTGACCTCTTGCACTCCAATATTTTTCAAAGATATTATCATGGCCAGCCACTGAAGCACAGATTTTGAGGTGTTCCGAATCCATTTCTTGGTTTGAGTTGCACAATGGGCAGTTAGGGGACTGATATATTCCAATTCTATGCAGGTGTTTGGCCAAACAATCATGGCCTGTTGCCAATCTAAATGCAGCTACAGACGATTTTCGTGGTAAATCGGGAATTAACTGTGGATTTTTATGCAGAGAGTTCCATTTTTTCCCTTGAGATTGTGTTATCAAATTTTGTTTGTTGAAGTCTAAGTATGTAGATTTAATAAATCTTTTCACAGAGTAATACGTAGATTTAGTAACAGGTCTGTAAGTAGCAGTGCTGCCCTTCTTTGCTAAAGCATCCGCATTCTCGTTTCCCAGGATTCTACAATGGGATGGTATCCATTGGAATACAATTCTTTTATTGAGTGATATTAATTGAGAGAACATTTTAGTTATTTCTGCTGTTTGAGATGAAGGTGTGTGTTTAGAGACTATTGATAGAATAGCTGCTTTCGAGACTGACAATATAACTGCATTTTTAAATTTATTGATGTGGCATAGAAGATTCCTGAGATTTTCACTAATTGCAATGATTTCTCCATCAAAACTTGTTGTTCCATACCCAAGAGATCTATAAAGTGAGAAGAGACAGCACGTAACACCTGCACCGGCACCTTGTTCTCTGGAGATCAAGGATCCGTCAGTGTATAAATGAAGCCAGTTTTGTGGAGGGTACCTAATATTAATTGTCTCTAAAGACAATTGTTTTAGTATTTCAGTGTTTACTTCTGATTTTAGTGTTATAATAATATATAACATATTGAATGATTGTCCACCTCTGCTTCAGCATGTGGACGTGAGGCCAGCAGCCGGCTGGTCCATCTTGGCCCTTCATGGGCTGTAGTGTAATGGATTTACTTTACTTAATATATAACATATTATATTGATATTTCATATTCTTCATCAGTCATATGTCAGCCGATACTTGCAGCCGTTTAGGTTCTTGAAGCCCCTTTTTGGGCCAGACATGATATTGCAAACATTAATTAGGGCCTACATATCGAATTAAACCGTAAAATTTTACATGGGGACTAGAGAAGGATAGTTCGTCTTTTTATTTAGATACATATTAAAATTATTTTACTTTAATATGTGTTTTGAATATTAACTCCAGAAATAAATTGTATTTTCGTCCAAAAACACCCGTGACACGAAATTTTAACAACTCTCATAATGTTGGATCATTCACGTCTTACAAATGTGTTATGACAAGGGAAGAGAATTCTATTACAATGAGACAGTCTTCACTCAGCGATTATGTGGCTTGGTCTGCGACATTTCTCAACAAACAAGTAGAAATAATATCATTATCAACATCGTCATATTTTACGACACGGATTAAGTCAAATTATTCCAGTTTCAAAGTGGTTTAAGATTTGTCTGATCAGCGTTTTCTTGGACGCCCTATGTTTCTCCTTTCAACTGGTTTGTAATAAAGCAGTTTACTGTATATGGTATTCCAGGATTCTATTCATTCTACGTGTTGTCTCCATTTATTATTGTAATCTTCTGTTTATTGAGATATAATTGTAATTTCTCTATGTAGCATGGCTGTACTTATATAATTAATATCACATAAAATTATTAATTTCTGCAAAGTATAAGAGTCTGGGAAATTATTATTATTATTATTATTATTATTGTTATTATTATTACTACTATTATCACAGTTGTCATTGTCATCGTTATCATTATTACTATTATTATTATTATTAAGGTGATATGGTGAACACATGAAACTGACTATAAATGTTGTTTACTCATATTTGATGTGCTTCTGATTTTCAAAAAAGCAAATAAACTATTAATTTTGTATACAGGCTAGGTCGTGCCTAATAATAGCCCACAATGATACTTGCATAACTAAGTTTATTAACAAATTCCACTAACATTTGTCATTAAAAATATAAGATAATACAATAAGAGAAAATGAACTCTATCAGGAAGCGAACTTACACCTCTGGTTTCGAAATCAGAAACATTACCCAATGCCACACCACCTCGTTGCATTGCAGATGGGTCGCTGTCAAAGACTCAACAACACAGCATTGCCTTCGAACACAGTGAGTTTGCTTGTGTGAGCCTGACTTGAAAACTTTACATTTAAACTGCCAACTGTACCTATTAAATACGAAATTGAGAAACGAAGTCTTATTTTGTTTGAGAAATTAAAACGAATTCCAAAGAATGCTTACTAGGAGGAACTACAAAAATTCTGAAGGAAATTCAAAACACAATCTGGCTTCTTCCAGAATATTTAGAAATTACGAAGTAAATACAATGTACAAACAACTGAAAATATAGAAAAACTTCTATTCCCAGAAATTAAATGTGAAAATGAACTGATACAATACATCACTGCAAAACGTGACATTGACCAATCAGTATTAAAATCATTAGCTATTGAAACCATATGTACAAGATATCTAAAATCTGAATGGCTTCATATTTATACAGATGGATCTCTGCTTGACAAACACAGTAATGCTGGAGCAGGAATCTAAGTGACTTTTTTTAGCTTTTACATATCTCTTGGAACAATGTCCACTCATTATGATGGCGAATTAGAAGCAATCAATACAGCCCTGAAACAGCTTTCCATCACATACAAAGCAGTTATACTTAGTGACTGTAAATCTGGACTCTAACAAGTAAACCTTCACCAGAGGTAAAAAAACAATGAAAATGAAACTTATATTTTTGGAATCAGCATAATAAAATATGAATACTCCTAAAATTTCGTAACTCGACTGCAATTATTAAGTGCGATACACAACGCAGAGCACGAGGCTTCAAGCAGCAAGAAAACACACCTTCAACTAGCGATTAATGCATAAGAAGGAAAACGATGATGTGGTCATCATGTTACTTAACGCATCGTATTCCAGAATCTGATTTGTTTTTATCCGGAAACATATGTCGCACAACAGTGATAGCTAATGCAAAATGTTGGAAACACAAATTGTCAGTACACCACCCGCACTTTATACAGCCTGATTTTGCACAAATCGTACATATTCCTTGTACATTTCGGTTACAGTACTCTGTAGTGTTTTGAAAACGTTGTCCACTTCTGGATCCCAATCCAGCTAACACCCAACCATACCCATGCGCCTGTTGGAATCGTGGTGAAGGAAACTTCTGTTAAGCAAGTGACTGTAGTTTCAATCTATTGTTGCGTTGTTGTAATGTATCAGATGAATCATCAAAATCTACATTATGAGAAATGTGTCAAATCATATGCTTACACATTCGAAAAAAGTACCTGTCCAAAGATTGCAACTCATAAGTCGTATTTGGCGGTATGATTTTAACTACTAGTTTTTCAAGACCATAGTCCCCTTCTTCTAACAGTTGCTTAATTGTATTTTCGTCGCAGTGGACACCATACGAGTCCAACAGCAGAAGAATGCAAGTTGCAGGATTAGGAAGGAATATTTCTCGTAAGAATTGTATCCATATTTTTTGGTCATTATTCCCGACGAAGTCCATTTTACTACAATGTTGTCACTTTGGAAAATGCGTTCCGCAACTCTTTGACTTATATCTTTCGGTTCTTGGAGAATAAGTAGTAACTTTGGCATCAGTTTTCCAGCTTTAGAAACCACCGGCGTTATAGTGTAGGAATGTGTAGTTAGTTGCCCCCTTGGATTGCACGACACCATACACTTTACTGGTTCCTTGACGTTCTAATGTTCTGCCGAAAGGCATTTCCTTATGGAACCCATATTCGTCTGTATTAAACATTTGAACACTTAAACATTGTACATGTCCAAACTGTCCAAAATCATACCACCAAATACGATTTATGAGTTGCAATCTTTTGACAGTTGACTTTCGTGTGTTAACCAAGTGAATTTATGCTTCATACTGCTCCATGACCTAAGGTTAAACTTTTTCTTTTTGTTTGTCGGTACACCTGACAGAATCCAATAATCTGCTACTTTACATTTTTCTTGAAAGTCAATTATTCGGGAAGTTTTGGGTGGGGACGGAGCGTATTGAGAACCGGAACTTTGTGAAGTACTTAATTCCTCTTCTGACGTAGTATTTGTTTTTTCAGTCTCCCATTCTCGTACATGAGGCATGACATTGTCATCATTTCATGGTTCATTTTCACCATTGTCCAGAGTATGACTTTCTTCAACTGCTTCCGATTCATAACTCTTATACAACAATATCAAGTTCCTTCCGCGACATTTCACTGTCTCCTTATAACCCCCTTCATTTAGTTTATCCAGAATTTTAATCATTATATTCACTGGGTTCATCTTCTTCAGCTCACTGCACATAACATTACACAATAAACTGCAAGGTACAAACTAGCTGACAGCGCATCTACAGCAGTACTGTCTTCGCTCTCGCGTCTAGCATTGCTGCGTGGTATAGTTGTTTGCAATCTAAGTAGCCCATGTCAACTTGATTTTAATTGGTCGCGATCTCTGGTGTTCATTGCGTTCGAGTTGTAAAATTTACGTATTTTGTATTGCTTTTAATGCTTAATCGAATGGTAATAAAGGTAAGTCTTTGTTTTCTTACCCCACCTGAAGGTTTACTTGTAAGCACGAACATCGAGTCCTCCAGAAAACAGACTTACTTATTTACTTACTTACAAATGGCTTTCAAGGATCCCGAAGGTTCATTGCTGCCCTCACATAAGCCTGCCATCGGTCCCTATCCTGTGCAAGATTAATCCAGTTCCTATCATCATATCCCACCTCCCTCAAATCCATTTTAATATTATCCTCCCATCTACGTCTCGGCCTCCCCAAAGGTCTTTTTCCCTCCAGTCTCCCAACTAACACTCTATATACATTCCTTGGATTCGCCCATATGTGCTACATGCCCTGCCCATTGCAAACGTCTGGATTTAATGTTCCTAATTATGTCAGGTGAAGAATACAATGCGTGCAGTTCTGTGTTGTGTAACTTTCTCCATTCTCCTGTAACTTCATCCCTCTTAGCCCCAAATATTTTCCTAAGCACCTTATTCTCAAACAGACTAGTAAGAGAAATTCTTTCTGCTCTTAAAATGCTACAAGGGCTTCGTAAAAAGGTAGTTTTTCAATCAATACCCTCACACTGTGGAACAGTAGGTAATGAGAAGGCTGACTTCCTAGCCAAAAAAGGAACAAACATCAGACAAACTCGAAATAATATGAGTACAATCTCCTTTCATACCTCAAAAGTCAGGATCAAACACACAGTCCAGTCCTTTTGTAAACAGGAATCCCTGAAGAAAAGCGAAGGCAAACCTTGAATATTCTGCTAGACAGTAATAACATCCCAGATTTGCCACGATAAAAAGGGCTATAGTTATATTTCGCTTAATCACCTCTCAATTGCATTGGATTAATATTTACCAGCATCCACAGTGCACACTGCACTCTCTGTAGAAATCAAAACTCCATCATGGAATAAACAACATCTGCTACAATGCCCAGCAATAAAGAAAATAAATGCTGATTTATCACCACAGCCCACCATATATTATTGGGAGAATCAGAGAAATCCAAGATCCTTAGCATTGGTCAACAACAATAACAGTATTCAGTATTCATATTGTAAATTTGTATACGTTACACTGTTTAACATGAAAGCTGGAATAATCTTACTCTTGTGCATTCCAGAAAAGGCACAGTTAAAGTTACGGCACTTTTCATTTCCAGGTATGATCCATTAAAGTTACACGAAAATGCTAAGCAGACTGAACAGGCACTACAAAGAGTGAACAGCCCATCTCAACAATATCGTAATAAAAATACGCGCATTCTCATATGCACTGAGTACTTATTCTTCTCAAAATTCTTTCTTGGAGCGAGTCTTGTTGGGAGTCCACCTGTATGTAGCCAACAATTTCGCACGACTGTCCACAAGTAGCATATATACAGGGGCTCTTGTTTACTGCACATGCACAGTGTGCTATAAGCAAAACTATACAATAAGAGAGCCCCAAATTTGTTTTCCATATCTGTACATACTCGTAGATCTGTGGTTGACACTTTTGTACGTGGTTTGTAACACCTGGGGCTATTCCACAAAGATATGGTGTTGTATATTACAAATTACTGATGAAAGATGTTGTAAAGTATGGAGTTGTATCTTTCTGTTCCACGAAAGAATTAAAGTGTATTGTACATTACCAATGAACCGCTACTATTGACGTCATATAAATAAACATACTATGTCATAACATGAAGCAACTGGTTATCTTCGTATTTCATTAATCGAATTCAGTTATGTTTGCCTCTTTAATTGTAATGTATTTTAAGGTTGTTTATAGAGCAAAGATTCGTAGATTCTATGAATTTCGTAACACTGCAATGTTATTTATTTTAGTTTACTTCTTTAATAATGAAAAATTTACTTCCTTATTATCATCATGTTCTTCCGTGATCCCCACATAATGCTCCTTGATAGTTTCCCATATTAGCACTATACTAGGGACAGAAGAAATAGGGGGGAATGGCGAACCCCTCAGAACCTGCTGGTGTGCCAAATAACTTACTCCTCCATTCACACTTTTTGCACTACAGGAAAACTTAAAAGAACAAATAAAATGATAACGTGATTTCTAGTAATTACAAATACCTGATTTACTGAACGTTGTTGTTTTGTTTAGCCAACTGTCCAAACACAGGTCTCAAACTCATAAGTGACAACAATGAGGCATCACTAATGAGGTAACTAAGCCAGGGGATAATGGGTTATGGTGGCCAGTTCCTCCTTTGCATATGTCGCTGAATAGTAACATATTACACTAATCAGACTTTAGATTATATTATCATTTATAATATTTTGCAAGTTAGCCATTTCACAAATGTAATAATTATCATCATGTAATGTGAACGTAATATGAGAAATCAAATATTTAGCATTACACACAATTATTAGTATTTTGTTTTTATGTGTTTTCAGAATATTGTATTGAAATAGTAACTACTAAATAAAGTTTATACAGTTGTCAACTTTGTGAATCATGAGGAAATTAAGAATTAAAGTGCAAAAAAGTAATATATTTTTCTGTGTGTAAAAAATATACACGTTATTGTAACATGAACGAGTAAGCTTATCATAATAAAAAACACTTATGTATTAGAAGCACACTTAAGAATGGCTTAGCTTAACAAAAGAAATAACACAATAAATATGACTAAAAATCGTTCTGCACAGATTCTCTTAACCGATTTAGAGATACACCACACTCCTTCGCAGTGGCTGTCTGTGTTGACACTTTTAATGTCGTCACAAACTTTAAGTTCTTTCAAAAAACAACAAACTTGATAAATAACGCCTTTAGCATGACTTCTGATATCAGGGCTCCACTGAGACATGACAGTGATTGCCTGGATAATTAGTATTTCAAAATGCTGTTTATTGTGTTATTATGATATATTTTTTTCGAACAAGCTCTAACATACTAATATCACAGGCGAGCACTTGTCAACAACTAGCAGCGACAGGAAGGTCTCTTTGTTCAGGTCATAAACTGCTGGGGAAAGTGTGGAATGAGTAGTTTCCACACAAGACCAAAAACCCGCCTATTTCTTCTGCCTTTACTATAATAACGATCTTCACCCTCAAACTTAATTGTTGCGAAATTGCAAACACTGCAAAGTTATTGAAATAGCATCAAAGGAGGAGATGAAATTGTTTCTTTTAAAGGAAATAGGAGCAAGAAAAGAAGATATTCTATAGCACATATTTATCAAAATATATCTTAATATTATGAAATAAATATAATTAAATCGCATTAGTAGGCTACATGTATATATTAGTCTCCTAATACTTGACAATTCACTAGTAAGTTAATATACTAGTACTTTTGTGGAACACAATCAGGAAACTTCATTGGTAATTTGTAAGTATGGAGTGGTAAAATACTACTGTAGAGGAGTCTGTTGTGGAATAGAAACTCTAGTATGTTCACTACTTACTAGAGAATTTATTTGTAATGTACAATACCATGCCTGTGTGGAATAGGCCCCTGGTGTTGCCGAAACTCCAAAAGACACAAAACCCTATAAGGAAGAACTTAGGCTACTGTTTTATCGTCGTTAAAAGCTACATATTTTCACACATTCGAACATGCAAGTTATCAAAAATCTCTACAAACTAACTTCAAGAATTAAGGAGAAATGCCAGTTGAAGACATTATGAAAATGCAATAATTTAACATGAATATTTCTCAAAGCAAAAACCTTATATTTCTAGAGGTAAACAATCTTAAACCCTCAGTTTGCTGCTATTGCAATGCGGATCACGAATATTGTTGGAGTAATAGTTCATGCTAATTCAATTATTTGACCTAATAAAGAAGATAAAAGCCGCAAGATCTCACCTTGCTGGCGAAATGTTTAGTCCACCATCATTACGTCTGTTGGGTATCCTGTTCGGCTGGGTTAGTCTCACTCCATGGGCTGCATGTCATTCTCGGTGTCACTGCATGGGCTCCTGCTGTTCCCAGAACATTTCAGAAAGTGGAATAATAAATGGTAACATTTTAATCGACAATGGTGAAGTTTTAAGGGCTATAAATGCCGTAATTTGGCTCACTTTCCAACAAAAATAAAGATTGATGCATTAAATTAATCTTATTCCTCAATGAGTGGATTCTATGTTACATTCAGAGTTCACTTTCTCTGAAAATTTTCTCTGTCACAGATAGATCTCCCTATAGACCTAAAATACTGCAAGAAACTTTGATGATCAAATCAGCGAATTACATGTAGATTCCTGGAATTGTTTCGAAAGACTTGTAAAAGCCGTCTATAAAATTTTCGGAAAGCTTGGAATTTAATTTAACACAGCTAGTGATAACAGGCGTAGATAGAATAGGGAAAGGGACTCGTGTGCTGGGGAAGTGAGTTTGATTACACTCCGGCTCACTGATTATATTAGCATATATTTTTTCTTTCAACGCTCTTGGAAGCAGTGCCGAAAATGCAGTACACAGTGTAACTTTCCACATTTGAACGAGGAAAGATAAACTGTAGGCCTATGCACTTTTTTTCTTTCCAGTAACTTATATGTCTGTTATATAACGAGGTCACTCATCGACTGAATTAGTGGAATGGAGATGTTATTAAGGCAAAATGAAAGGGTTATGTGACCCAAACAAGTGATCAGACCAAGTGGGATACAAGCAGTTGTGGAATTCAATATATTTCAATTGCTGTCAATGTTGAGACCACTTCGATAATAGTAGCTCCAAAGAAGAAAGATGAGTTCATGTCAATTTAGTTGTTATTAAGGGACCATTTCACTAAAATAGGTTAATTTACAAAATTTCATTTTACAATCCTGTATAAAATTAATTATCAATTAGTTTTAGTACACACTCTTCTCCACTGTTATTAAGAGAAATTTAATACATTTTGCATGCGTAATTTAAATTCTGTCGTTCACCAGTAATATAATTAATATTTTGAGGCTCGGAAACAGAAATTGCCATGTAAAATAAATTAAATATAGGCTACCTATTGTGCAATGTGTATTCGTTAATAACGTTCTTTAAATATTCTACAAAGATTAGAGATACAAAAGCAAGTAGGTACAATGAAGCATTCACAGTAGTTTTTATATTGCTATGAGAATTTGGAAAGTAAACGATCATTGAATTAAAAAAAAAAAACATGGGATATTGAAGTGAGAGTTCTACCTCTAAGCCTTTACTCCTCCAGTGTGTATGTAACCCAAACAAATATATAAATATAGGTCTTTAAGGGCGGAATTCATAGTCGTCACTTATAAATGAGTGAACCCTTAAGTGGTTACTTATACTCATTTCTAATTCATAGTTGTCCCTCATTCACATAATGAGTGATTACTTAAGTGAGCTGATCTGTACCCTTAAGTGACCACTCATTTTCAAAATGGATACCGAGAATGATTTTGAGGATTTTGTTGAACGAAATGAGGAAAATATACGTGTCCCAAAAAGGTATATTAGAGACATGGAGAATCCTCTGGAAAAAAACATAAAATTGCATATAACATGAAAAAAGAGATAAAACAGATACAAATGCATGATACAAGTGTAATTACAAATTAAAACTTAAAAATTAAAAAAAAAAAAAAAAAAAAAACAAATAGATACTATCTAAATGAAAGACACAGATATCGATATAAATGAAAAATACCAAATAAAAATAAATTAAAAAGAGTTAAGTATAGAATCATAGCGAAAATGTAAAATGTAGCTATAATTGGAAAATTACAGAGTAAATATAACACAATGTTAATAAATTCAGTATACAGTATTACATAGTAGGCCTAATAGGCTTAATTAATTTATTTAAGAAATTCACTACCGGTACTACAGAACACGTGTTCCAATTAGTAGGATATCTGATTATAACTATAACTAACATGCAACTAGAATCCAACATATCATGAAACTATTGCTGTATATAACTTATTCAGTATAATAATATTGATAACTCGTTGTTATAGCAACTCCACATGTAGAGCTGCTTTTGATTAGTTCAATGAGAGTCAGCTTTTGTTATAACGTCATGTCCGGCAGCTGTAAGCAACTTGATTTGAGTTATTTACAACGTGAACTGAGAGACATCTACCGACATTGGTAAGCAATAAGTCCTCGTTCCTTCAATAATTCCTCAATAGATGGCAAACAAATCAACAAATCGAATTCTGCGTCGATGTTTTGCGTACCGTTATGTGTTTTCATTCCTATTTCAACGTGGTTTGGGTAATATTACTCAGAAGTTTTGTGCTACACGTGTTTTCTTCTAGTGATGGGCGAAGTTGTTCTTTTCCCGGAACAGTTCCGACTGTTCCGGTTACTATGTTCCAAATAACAGTTCCGAAATAACAGTCACCAGTGGTGATGAGTCGGAGTCGTTGAGTCGTTCAAACGAACGGTACAGTACCCTCCCTCTTTACCATGCTGCTCACACTGGAGCACTCATAGGCATGACATAGTACACATTCTTATCTATAGATGGCACTGCAATGCACATTCGAATCGATTTTGGAAAATTGCTGTGCATGCGGACAGAACTCAAAAGCTTAATGTTAGTAATTACACAGCTGTTGACTACAAGGACAGAATACTACACTTTGTTTTCGTACATAAAGTTGTAAAGACATGGTAGCCAACTAAAAAAAATAACATAACATTTAAAACATATGGTATGTAATTTCTCTTCTCTCTATTACATAATAAAAAAAACAAATCATTAATTTTTATTTTTACTTTTCTTAATGCAGTTATAATAATAATAATAATAATAATAATAATAATAATAATAATAATAATAAATATTACAATTTCATAAATAAAAAAGATATATATTGGCAGTACTGAAACCTGGAAACCCCGCAGTGGGTTAGTAAAATGTTGGAATCGCATCTTTACCAAAGTGTAATTTAAACTTCGCATTAAACCTCGCTCTCCAAATCAGTACTTATATGGGTAGTTTCCAACAAATAATGCTACAACATTTTTGTCGTTCTTTGATAACAGAGAAGATAGCACAAAAACTTGTGCTTGTCAGACTTAACCTCAACAAACGACATACAGACATTGTAACTAAACCACTCATTACCATTTACGACTTTAACCTTTGTATAGAATCAGCTGATCAATGAATTAATAATAGTATGCGTACTTTATGACTTTGTAGAATGTTTATAAAACAGAATTAGTCAACTAATGGTGAAATAAACCATAAAGCGGGAATGAATATTACAGATTATTAAATACTTACTATAACATTACAGATGATTGGCCAGTCTTACAAATGTTGATATTAAAGTTCGCGCCACCGCAAGGATTTCAATTTCCATGCGCCCCCCTCCAACCACGTGAGAGTTTCAAGTACCAACTTCATCCAACGAAGTTCCAAGTATAACATAAAGAACAACGAGAACAGTGTAACTGCAGCTGTCGGTTCATCGGAACAAGCTCCGACGTTCCGACTGTTATCTCGGAGTCGGAACATACCTTGTGCAACGCGGTACTGCGAGCCCGCAACAGCTGGGCAAGTGAGCAGCTCGGAGTCGGAACACTGTTATTTCGGAACAGGAGGTCCCGACCTACTGTTCATTTTTGCAACAGTTCCGAGAGAGTCGGAACATACCCTGTGCAACGCGGTACTGCGAGCCCGCAACAGCTGGGCAAGTGAGCAGCTCGGAGTCGGAACACTGTTATTTCGGAACAGGAGGTTCCGACCTACTGTTCATTTTTGCAACAGTTCCGAGACCGGAACAGTTCCAAAATAACTGTTGTGTTATTTTTTACCCATCTCTATTCTTCTATTGAGGTAAGATGATATTTACGTACTTATTTTGCAGTGGAGATCTGAGATTATAAATGAAACATAATGAGCACTTTTTGTGTTATTTATGTATTCGTGTCTTTTGTTAACGTGTGTTACATGTGTTCACCTATGCTATTCTGAAAAGGAGGTGATATTTAGTACTTATTATTTTACAAATGGAGATTTATTTGCTGAAATTATAAATATAAGTGAATAATTATTGTGATGTAGTTTTAACACATTGTGATTGTGAGGTGACATGATTGATACGTTTCAAGCAAACAATGCAAGAATTAAACACATAATATGTTTAATTAACTTAATTGATTAACATAATATGTATTTATTTAATTACTTATTAGGGATGTAAGAAAAATTACTGTAGTATTGTCTGTCATTCCAGCATGTCCCAGAAAACCTGGGTAAAAACTTGCTCTGTGCCTGGTTGTCTGGGGTCAAATAGAAGGGATTCGGACTTACCATTTTTCCACTTCCCGAAAAGTGTTGAGGTTAGTAATATTGATTACTTAATCTATATTCCTTTAAATTACTCTTGTATTTGTAACTACAGAGAGTAATACAGCAATGTTTTTTTAGGCGAGTCCATTTTTATATGCTAAAACCTAACCTAACATTTAAGCACGTGATTAGCTGTGCAATATTGCAGTAGTCAAACATGTTTTGTGATAATAACAATATCAATAGTAGTTGCCCAGATCAGCTACACCAAATAAAGTGCAATCTTCTATTGCTTCACAGGTTTCTGTGAGATTTATACAGTATAATGTAAAACACGTGGTTTTATTTTGCAGCCACAAATACTTTCAGCATAAAAATCGTTTAATGCTTACCTGTACGGTATATTCTAATGCATTGTTATAGCCCGTCTCTCCACTTCTTACAAGTATAACACTAGAGAGTTTAAGAACGCAATACTAGAGAAATAGACAATTTCCCTAGTAACCTAATTAAGTCTGGCCTCTCATATGTTATGTTGGTAATAAATTAGTAACATTGTAACAAATACGGGAGGAGCTACAACAATACATAAGTATAAAGAGATGTTATAGGATTTTTATTTTGAAATTATTTGTGCTTGGAAACTAAAATCACATGTTTATGACTATATAAATCACACAGAATCCAGTGAAACAAGAGGAAACTGTGTCTCTTTTGGTGTAGCTTTTCAGGAAAAATACCATATTAAATATAAAAATGGATCAAAAGAAAAGGTTCTTATTTAGTACTGTCACTAGACAACCCTACTTGAAATGAAAGTATCTGAGAATGCGCAACAGTCTTTTTGCATTTGCATGTACAAACTTGTGACTACTTCCGTTTCACAAATTGTTGTTGAAAACAAAGCCGGCATTGTCAAAAATGCCTAGAAATTCTACAAAGTAACTACCTAATTGCATATTTTGCTAGTTACATAATCATAGACCTAGAAAGAGACTCGATCTGTATGATATACGAGCTTAGAGTTTCGAACAGTATCATAAAATTCGTAGTTCTTAAATGCCCCAGAATATATAATAGACCCAAGGTTGTATGATACTAGAGTAGGCCTATTCTATTTACTGGTAATTCTAATTAATACTTCTACATTTTACAGGGCTGTACATTGAGCAGAAAGTATGGTGTAACCTATACCGAACATACTGCTACGACACTGTTCAACAGAGTAGTATGCAGTCGTCACTTTTCAGAGACTGATTTTAAAACAAAAGAGAGAAAAGGTCTCAACTGGTCGGCAGTTCCATCTTTGGATGGATCAATCACAAGCGCACATTCAGACTCACAGTCGAATTACCCTTCATCCGCACAACTTTCTTATCCTTCATCCATTCTATCAACTATACGACTTTTACCAGAAAATGAACTTACCCAATTGTCTCCTCAAAAAGACCTCAAATTCCTACAACCCTCAAAAACCTATCAAAGAAAGTCCACAGGCCTGTGTCCCTCCTCCTTTGCCAAAGAACACATTCCAGTCCCACCAACACCAGACATATATTACTGTTTTCATATAGCATATCATTGTATCAGTTTGTTTTCTAGTGAAATTACAGAAGTAGCACATAAATAAACATTCTTCGACATAAATATCTCATTTCCTCACAATAAACATTGTACTTTGCTGAGAAAAATGTGTTAAAATGGTTTATAATCTTGAACACTTGCATAGTATACGAATTTAAACAATTTTTACTTACAAATGGCTTTTAAGGAACCTGCTGGTTCATTGCCGCCCTCACATAAGCCCGCCATCGGTCCCTATCCTGAACAAAATTAATCCAGTCTCTATCATCATATCCCATCTCCCTCAAATCCATTTTAATATTATCCTCCCATCCACATCTCGGCCTCCGCAAAGGTCTCTTTCCCTCCGGCCTCCCAACTAACACACTATATGCATTTCTGGATTCGCTCATATGTGCTACATGCCCTGCCCATCTCAAACGTCTGGATTTAATGTTCCTAATTATGTCAGGTGAAGAATACAATGCGTGCAGGTCTGCGTTGTGTAACTTTCTCCATTTTCGTGTAACTTCATCCCTCTTAGCCCCAAATATTTTCCTAAGAACACAATTATTACATTGCTAAATATTCACCAAAATGATTCTAGAATTTCATATAGGTTTGAACCTATTTCATGAGTGATAAAATTTGGAAACATTGGTATCAGTAGTGTTTCAGCAAGGTCTTGGAAAATTTATCGGTTTAAAAGAATTTCTAACACCAAACTAGTAATGTAAATGTAATGAAGTGCCATTAATTAGAATCCATAAGATTTTGACTTCACTTCAATATTATGGTAGTTAGTGATAAAAAATGTTAGTTGTAGATTCCACATGCTCATGACTGCCCTTAAACAGTGTGGAGAAATGTTGCAACTTGCTTTGTCTTTGATTTTGAACTATGGCTACCTTATTAATAGTTTTCGTTGTTCTCTGTTATGACCAGTTGCATAAAGTGTGGTTATATGAGAGTAAATTAATTTGAATAGAGAGAGAAGAAATTTGCTGCTTTAGGTTATGGCCCTTGTTGGCTATTTTTAAATCCACCATTGATTGGCATATACTTACAGTATAACCCAACTTTACAATTTATGCTCTTGATGTTTAATGTTTCAGGACTCCTGGAAGATAGGTCGATATACACATCTGCTTTTGTCACTGAGGTTGATACCCTGTTCGACAGTTTCAATGGAGTCACAGTATATCCTCAACATGGTAAGGATCTGCGCTGTAGACTTAGCAGTACCAGCAAACATTTAGAATATTGGAAAAAGGCTGAAGAATGAGCACTACCTGGAGATATTGCTAAGGTTCATACAGTCTTCCCTGTACATGCCACACATGTCCCTTTGAATTTCACTCCTTTAGCCAATAGAAATCGCACAACACTTTGCTGCTCTTCACAAGTTGACGACAGTAACATGCGCGCCATCTTTGTTGCGTAGTTCATGCTTCTCTTGCTAGAGCTGCACATGCAAAGAAATTGTGTCTGTAGCGAAAACTTCAAACAATATCTCGGTGAAATGTGAACATCCCAGCTGGAATACCAATGCAGAAAATAATTATTGTGCGTTACTTTCCACTCTACCTCGTATATATAAATACCAATTCATACATAGGTAAATCAATTATCTAGCAATGTAATCCCTAATTGATCTGTGTAATCGACAATGTACTGTGTATTCTGATATTAATAGAAGTATGTAAATGTAAAAGAATTGTAGTATGTAAATGTTTGACTCACAGAGTGTGCCCTGTTAGTCCATGAATAAAGTGGCTTTTAAAAGCCAGACGAATGCATAATAATAGTAATAATGATCACTGAGAGTTGTTCCTTATATTTTGATAATTTAGTAATAATACCTGTACAATATATTTTGTGTTCTTTGTGCTTCTTCAACATTCTTTTATGTTACTTTACAAATAAATATTTCTGGAACATTATTGTGTCTATTGTGTTCATTTGTAACTACGCTTGCTCTGTCCGATCCATATTGTGCTGTAGAGTAGGAGGCGGCTGTGTGAAATATGAGGGTAGTATGGATGTGTGGAGGGAGATGAGTGAAATTTTGGTTAGGTTTCGAGAAAAATGCAATTTGCAGAATTAAAATTATCCGTGACTTTTCATTTTTATGTGGGGCAAGTTTATAACCATCATCTTTCTCAAAATTCATGGTTTAGTTTAGTTTCACAATTACAAATAGATTTTTGTGATGGTAGTCATTCTCGCATTTTACTTTTACTCCATTTCCTAATTCAAATAATATAAGCTTCAACAGATTTCATGCTAAAAAGTTGACATTTTTACAGCATATTCTGACAAGTATGGTTAACAAAACTGCTGAGACTTTTTTTGGGTAAAGTAAATATTTTCAAAATTAATATGTGAAATATTTAGTCAGACAAAAATTGAATTAAAGATTTTTAACTCTCTGCATTCGAAATTCAAATTATGGATCTGCTGTTAAATTATATGTATCATAGACATACGCATGTCCATTTTTTGTCAGACCAGTAACATATTTTGTAGGAATAGATGTTTTAAAATAGGTGAAAATAAAATAATAATAAACTCTAAAGTTTTCACCTGGTACTGCTGGAACTTACGGACATTAATACTAATAACAAGAGGTTCCTGAATACAGAAATTAAGTCGCTAGCTTAAAAATGTAGAAGGAAATTTAAATCCCTAAAAGTTCCCTTTCCATTCCTTCCCAAACTGAAATACCAAGCTGAGAACTATTGATTGTTGTTACAGGCAGGTGGGCTGGGAAAGGAGGATAAAATTATAATCAAAATGCAATATAAATAGTTCTGTACATTGTAGTGATTTTTTTTTTCAAATGGACCTTCGCCTTTTACAAGATATATATGCAATATTGTATATTATACAATAAAAAAAAATAAAATTTGCATTCAAACATTTCCACCAAAAGTGAAATGTTTTAAAAGAAATAATTCATTCTGTACTAGTAAATAGAATGCTTGGTATAGTAGTGAACGTAGTTACCGACACAGCAGTAGAGATGGGTGGTAAACATGCTGTTACCGTTTTGTTTACAAAAGACTACAGATGGCTCTACGGTCGTCCTGGCAGCCTATGTTGGCATTGTTTTAGCATTGAGATGCATATCTATCTGTTATTTGTCTATGGCTGTAAGTGAGCACTCATTACGTGAAAATAAGTGTTGTCTATGAATTCGGAATTGACTTAAGGGTTCCCTTATTATAAGCAAACACTTATTACTTAAGGGTTCACTCATTTTATAAGTGACGACTATGAATTCCACCCTAAGACTTAGAAATAAGATTGACGAAGCCATGATTTGTAAAGATCTTTATGGTGAATAAATTACTACTACTACTACTACTACAGTTATTACAACCGATAACGAACATTTAACAGTTTACACAACTTTTCACAACAATGCGAAATACGGCACAGTCAATGCCTTTTCGATCCAAACCTTAATGTACCATATGTTCGAGTTTTCTATTTCAGTATATGGAACTCAGTGAAATATAACTTTATTGCATATCATTGCTAAGATTTATTTAGTGTAATGTGTCCATAAGTTCCGTTTACTTCTTGTTGCATAATATGTTGCAGAAATAATTACAAAACTGTGTTATTTTAATGTGAAGAGAATTTTACATGTTAACATAATCTGTCGTGTCAACATTTTAAGTTTAGAATGGAAGCTATTTTGAGGTTTAATAAAAACGAATTTATATTGTGATTTCAATTTAGCACATCTACCTTCCTTAATTTTAGACAAAAAATTTACCATACCACTCCTATGAAATTAGTGTACGTACAATTATTGTGTTACTTCGTCTCTTAAATAGTAGATAAATACAATAATTCAGTACTCAATTGTAGTATTAAAATACAAACTGAATGTGCATGGTATCATACATGACATTATGCTTAATTATAATATATAATTGCGAATTTAGGAATATAAATTAAATATAGTAAACACAATCTATAATTTCCATATGAATGGCAAGGTATTGGAGATCACTAAATTTAGACAGAAAGGGGCAATTGGTACAGTAAACATAACCTATAATTTCAACATGTCTAAATATCTGTGCGGTGCAACTGAAAGTTATTGAATCGTGCATAAATGAATGTAAAAGAATTTCACAATATTTAATCGAAATAAAGGCAGGTATTACACATACGAACAACGTAATTTTTACACCATAAATAATATTACACGTTAACTCGCGAGTGAATTGTCTGAAGTGGCTCATAATCATTGTATTAAATTTTATTAATGGAATTACACTACATTTTAGAGAATCATATGTTACTGTTTATGCATTCCAACTAAAGCCCGGTTCAGACGGTGCGTGTTTCTGTGATGGATTCCAAGATGGCTGCGCGGATGGGTAGCCTGCGTGGTCACTCGCCGGAAGTAATGCGCTCTGGTGGCTCCTTGGATGGCTAGCGTGCTGGATTTCGAGGGTAGGTTCCTTGCTATTTTTCGTGATGGTTAAACCACAGTCTAGACTGTGGTTAAACTATAAAACGTCTTTGGATTTGCAGGCTGGAAACCAAAGGTGATCATATAATATCACTACTGAAACCATGTCGCCATGTTCGTTGTTTTCCAACAAAACCTGTTTTTTCTATATTCTTCAGTTTCTAAGAAAAAACAATTAAATATCGGACTTTAGCTGTTTTCCACTTATGGCTTAATTACTTTATTACGACATTTACTACTGTTAATTTTGGACTTTAGTTGTTTTCCACTCACGGTTTAGTTTCTTTTTGACCATGAGTGTTGGCAACAGATGAAGCAGCAGATGATTTTCCAATTTGAACTGTGAAAAGAGCCAGCTCCGTGTGAACAATTACCATCACCGTAGGCAACACGGGATCTAGCCAGTGAGCACGCAGGCTACCTATCCGCGCAGACACCTTGGCATCCATCATAAGGTTCGTTCCAACAAGCGGTTCATGGATCAGTTCATGTACGGTTTCTGTACCATTTTATGCGCATGCGCTAGTTGAGCATCTGCTATGGGATTGAAACTGGACTGGTCGCTGTTGGAACGCTTTCGCAGATCGTTATGTACTAAATCCAGAGATGCTATAACTGTGATCATCTTTGCTAAGAACGGTATGCTTATTATTATCGTTTTGCAGCTAATTCTAATTGCAGAAAATAGAATTTCGATCATTTTCTACAAAAAGATGACAAAAAATATGGAAGGCAAGAATTCCGTTAATTCAATGTCGTGTACTGGGGGACTCTCATCTAAAAATAGTTCTTTTTTATTATTAATGTATTTACGTTATTTATTATACTCTTAAACAAAGCTGCATGTTGAAAATGTAATTAACTATTTCAATACCCACATAGTTTCCATTCCCTTTCTTTTTGGCGAAAATTTAAATTAAATCTCTAGTTTTATTATTCGTCTGTACTGTCACTTTTCATCTTTAACCTCAATGATGTGAACAGTCGATCTTGTCTTTCTTCAGTATCCAGGAGACGTTGGTGAGCTTATGCGCATGCGCGTCTTACGTACTCTTCCGTACATGCCTCAATCCACGGACTATTTCTGACCGTTCCGAACTCGTGTCAAAAGCTTGTTGGAACGCCCGACTGCAGTACATGTTTCCGGTTCAGGACTGGTTCAGTTTGTGTTGGAACGCTTTTTCTGTACTGCGCATGCTCACGATGGTTACGGACGGTTCCTGACTGCTGTTGGAACGAACCTATAGAAACACACTATAACGTCTTTGCACAGAAACACGCACCGTCTGAACCAGACTTAATTTATACGGTTGAAACCACAGTCTAATACATACAGTCGCGCAACTTCAACACCTTTTTTTTGCCAAGATTCGCGACACTAGCGCCCAAGCGGCAGACACGGCACAGGCCACAGGGTTGATTACGGCCGACTTGATACTCGCTTTGCTTCTTCCTTACCGGCCTTGACAATTCATGTTGATCCCTGTGTTAAAGCTGTAATCGAGAAAATATGAAATTTCCGCCAGATGGCATTAGCTGCCAAGGTTCGCCGAGGAATGTGTGTGTATGGTTTCTTGTGCGGGTATACCCTTGTGCGATTATACTAAAATATTGTGCTTCTTTCTACTGGTAAGTGAGTTTATTATGATGTGATTCAAAATGACGAATTGTTGTGTACCATTGTGTACTACGAATAGAAAAAAGAGTGGAGCAACAATATCATTCCACGAATTTCCGAGTGATAGAGAAAGATGCGAAAAATGGCTTTAAGTGATTTCACGCCAAGACTTCGTTCCAAACAGCAACTCCCCATCTTCAGTCGTTTGTAGTTTACATTTCAAGGAAGAAAATTATTCTAATATTGGAAAATTTAGACGATTAAAACCAAATGCTGTGCCAACAATATTCCATCATTATCCTAGGTATAAAGTGACAAATATCAAAAGACCAAGACGAACGATTACTAAAACTAATCTCCCTCCACCAAAGAAACGCAAATCTTTTAGTAATATTGGTTTTTCACTATTTGAACAAGATGTCCCGAGTGGCTCAACATCAGTTAATGACATTTCCTTCTTGCCAGTTCAAAATGACCATAAAGCCACGCAAACAGACGCTGCCAACATTGACGAGCTAAAAAAGAACTATTAACAGATTGCGTGTGAAAATTACACGACTTAATCGGGTGTTACAAGAGAAGCAAGATGAGATAACGAAAACAACCGAAAAACTCCAACTAATTGAAAGAGATCCGTTACATAAGGAACTGGAAAATGTAAAGAAAGAGGCAGATGAAGGCAGTATTCATGCAAAATTTATCCTAGATCAGCTGCTTAATCATCGAAAAAGAATACCAAGGTGGAATAGTGAGACAATCAGAGAATGCATAATACTGCAATACATATCTCCTAAAGGTTATTCCCATATACGATCAAGAGATTTTTGTAAACTGCCTTCTAAGAGAACACTCACTAGATATTCTGGCCCTACTGATTGCTCGTCTGGTGTCACTCCTTTGATTAAAGAAAGGTTGGTCTTAGAGGCAAAAAACCTCACTGTAGTTGAGCGTTTTTCATCACTTATTGTAGACGAGGCTGCAATCAACCCCAAGATAATATACGATCGCAAGCTTGATACTTTTTTTGGCTATAAGGAAACAACAGAAGCACAAAGAAATGAGGATGAAATACTTGATATTCTCAAGAAAGAAGTAATGGCTAATCGAGTCTTGTGTTTTGTTTTAAGGGGGCTCTCAACCAGCTATCGTAAAACCGCCGCGCTAGCCCGAGTAAAGACCGGCGAGGCTTTGATATTTATAAGTCATTGTTTGTCGCTTCTGATTGTGGTTATTTGAGTCCCACCGCTCCAATCATATTCTACAAAAAACTGTTGCCGCCAATGGCAATCCAGGATTGAATTTTGACGTGTACATATCAAGTCCACGTGGAGTAAGAACCAAGATTGCCATGTTTAATAACAAATGTTTCGTTCAGTTTAGTAAGTTGGTGTTAATATTTAAGATGTGGAGGCCGTGAGAAGGCGATGATGAAGTCGAAAGTAATGTAAATGCGTATGCTTCTTCAACTAGTAGAAGTAAGGCAATTACTGGTAGCAAATGTATAATCAGTCTCAGAAAATAATTTGTAATATGTGAGCCTACGTCAAAAGTAATAAATTGGGCAAGGGACCGATTACAGAGACCGCAATTGCTGTTGGATTGAGTAGGCAAGCCGTTAGGCAGAGTTGTAGAAAGAGGTCCTAAAACACCCAAAAAATGTAAAAATAAAAAACAGAAATTTGAAAAAGCTGATAACTTCTCCTACGATCTGATTCGTCGAACGGTGTATGATTTTTTAAAAAATGGACAGTCGGCAACAGTTAGTGAAATATTCATAGAACTTCAACACACGTGTGAATTCCCCTACAAAGAAACAACACTGAGAGAATTATTGAAAAAGTTATGATTCAGGTTCCGAATTCTTAACAAAAGACGCGTGATAATGGAGTCATCGAGAATAGTAACGTGGAGGTACAAATATTTGAACACACTTCGTTCCAAAAGATCGGCAGGCCATAAAATTATATTTTTGGACGAGACATGGTATGACACCCATGATGTCCCAAAAGAGGTTGGAATGATGGGAGTTGCTCATGTGCCTTCAGTGCCCTGTATCTCGCGGGAAACGAATTATGGTTTTGCACGCAGATAGTAGTGACGGCTGGGTTCCAAATTGTTTGTTGCTTTCAGCTAGAAATATAGGTGATTCCAAAGCAGATTCACATGATGAAATGAATTCTGAAATTTTCGAGGACTGGTTTACAACCAAATTAATGAAAAATCTTCCAACAAGCCCTCCATGTATAATTGTAACGGATAACGCTGCTTATCATTCCAGGCTACAGTTTAGGCTGCCAAATAGATCCACAAGAAAGGATGATATTATTAGCTTCATGGTGCACTAGAAGTACGTAATCCATTCCCCACTATATATGTATTGCTTGAAGTTATAAACGAAGCTAATATCAGTAGAAAGTTTGTCATTGACAAAATTGCAAGAGATTTCGGCCATGAGGGTTTGCGGTTGCCCCCCCATACCACTGTAATTTAAATGCTCTTGAACTTAGGCCTATTTGGGCGCGCTTAAAACATGAAGTTCGAAAACGAAATGTGACTCCATCACGTAGTGACAGTGTATGCAGAACTATACGAGAATGTGTTGAACTTATAAATTCGCAATTGTGGACAAAGTGTGTTAACAGGACAAGAGAAATAGAACGTCAATATATTGTTCGCGACTCTGAAAACGACAGAGACTAGTTCATTATAAGCGTAGGTGACAGTGACAGTGAAGGAAGCAGTTCAGATGAGAGCTAGGATGTCAGGTAATTAATAACTGTAATTTATATATTTATTTGATTAATGTAGTTAGATAGCATGAAAGTATTATTATTATTATTATTATTATTATTATTATTATTATTATTATTATTATTATTATTAGTTATAAAGTAGTCGTGTTTCTCGTTTGTATGTCCTGCAGTTTGAAAAAGACGCGACAACATCGCTTTAGAACAGTATGCAATCGACAGGTTGTTGTTAACTTTTTCTTTGATCTGCCGGTCGTTACTCTGGCTGGCGCGCCGATAATATACCATGTGCATTTTTCTTCACAAAACAATTATCAGGGCAAGAGTTATACTAACATTGCAAGTGATTAGTGAAGTAAAGGAATATTTCGCGGGTGCTCGTGTAAAGGGGGTTAAGTCCGAAATTGGCTAAAATGAGATAAGTACAGAGTTCAAGTTCCCACGATTACTTCTACCTTGTGTTAAAGGGGTTATGTGATTCTTCCATCGATGACGGAGTTGTAGTGCTCCATATTTTGTGACAAAGGGATTATGTTCTGTGCCAAATGAGACAAGTTTACATATCTCTTTTTGCAAGTCAGACGTTAATGTGTGAAGGGGGTTAAGTTCACTTGACTCTGTTTGTACCGCGGAATTTTATTTGTATGGGAGGTTATGTTGACTTATCCCCTTTAACTGATTGACATGTCCACATAATGCACAGAGATATGATTGGCGACAGGAGAAAATTAAAACTGTAGTAGATGTTACAATATGTTTGCAATGTGGTTAGGTATTACCAAGGTTTTCTCCTCCTGTAAAGCGAATGTTGGACAATCCATGGCGATTCATCGGACTTACTACACCAAACATCATGGCGTAATAAAAATTACATCGAAGTTAAATAATCTCGTAGTTGATGCCGCGTCCTTAAATAACCAATTAAAAAGTAATGAATATTGTTCTCTTTCAAGTAACAACTCCCATTTGTTAACCTTTCCACATTCAGGTAGCAGCCCTCCACCTAATGTACCCGAAGAATTTCTAGATTCGAATATTGATCCTGATTTTATACCACAAGACTGATATGGACATGTCTTCTAGTGACTCAGAAGAAGCTCCATCAGTACGTGGTAATATTTCACATGTGCCAGTAGTTTGTAATGACGAACGCATAGATGGAAATAAACAATCTGATGACTTGATTGAGGAAACTGTAGTCCAGCTTGCCCGGATGAAACGAAAAGCTCCTGAAGAAATACTAGAAAAACAAGAGAAGATAGTAAGAGAAAAGGGAACACGGGTGTAGAATATGTTACGGAGAAATGGAAAATTGTTCCTTCAAGGGAATGCAAATCTTTGAGTGAATGTAGAATGAAGTGTTCGTCTCGTTTTAAGGACGATACAAGGAAGAAAATGTTCCGGGAGTATAGGGATTGCAGTTCTATGATAAAAGGGTCGAATATGTGTGTGGACTTGTACGATTCAAAGAAACAATCACTGCAAAGAGAAGACTCTATCTCCAAATAAATAAAAGTTTAGGTATGTGACATGATTAGGCCCACCACCTGCAAATAGATAATAAATTAGAGCCTATCTGCAAAACGTGTTCCTAAAAATTTAGGGGAGTCTAAAAAGTTCTTGGAAATGAATCTTCATAAAATGGGAGCCTCAATATCTGGAATAACTTCTCCTAACTACAGAGTACTACACCCTCCTTCAAATAAGTAGTCTGAGGGTGCTATTGCGAGAGTTTATCAGCATATTTACTCTGTTACAAAATATCAGAGTCATTACACAAGGAGGGATTCAGAGAAGAAATTTCTACCTTCCTACTATACATTGAAGAAACTGTGCGAGGAATATCAAGGACAACCAAAAATCAATCCTGTTGGTCGTCCCAAGTATGAAGAAATATTTCACCCACAGAATAATGCAATAAAAATACCAAATACAGATATACGTGCCAAGTGTGGCAAGTTTCAAATGCAGCTGGCGGTAGCTCCAGAAGATCAAAAGCTCATAATCAAAGATCCTCTGAGAATACATCAAGAAGATGGTATCAAAACGTACCTATCCAAAGCAGCTGACAAAGAGAAGTCAAGAAAAGAGAGTCAAAACAAGGAAACTGTAGTTTTCAACCTGCAGCAATGCCTGTTGAGAGTCAAGTAAAAGGCAATTATGGACATATAATTTGACAATTCATGATTGTAACATAGGTTAGCCTCAATGTTTTATGTGGCACGAAGCTGTAGCCAGAAGAGGGTGCAAATCAAATTGCCTCATGTTTATACAAATATTTGTCTTCAAATGACAGCAACAGATTAGAAAAGGCCGTTCTCTATTCCTATAAAGCAGGAAGTCAAAATAAAAACAGATATGGTGGCTATGGTTTTTGCACTCATAACAATGGAAACCAGCAAAATAAAACAGATTGACCACAAAATTTCTGGTTCTGGGTCACACCCACTTGGGATGTGACTCAGACCACTCAGTTATTGAGGGAAAAAAGAATACAAGTATGTTCCAAATATACCACCGTCATGGCTGGTATCAGCTAGATAGAATGTGCGGAAAGAACACACCATTCAAAGTGACAGAGATGCAACAATCGCATTTCTATGATTTTGTAGCCCTCCATGATACAGTGCTACAGGCAGGAAAGAAGAATTCTGAAGGTGAAAAATTTGTGTGGAAAGAGGTACGTTGGTTTCGTTATTAACACGGGAGGAACTACCTGGTGAAAAAAAAAACTGATTTGAATGAAGAGACTCCTTTTAAGGAAGTGAGCTACTGCCTTAGAGGCTGTGAAATCACTGAACCCATACGATTTCCCATACATTATGGGCCTCCGAGCATAAGTAAAGAGAAGAAAGAGGATTTCCAAGATCTTCTTTCTTACAGCCTCAAGATATTTTGGGGATATTATCAAAATCTCAAAACACAAGATTTACCAGATGTCCTTCCGGATGAAGATGAAATACAAGAATCCTAAATGTTGTCACGTTAGTATTATTGATATGTTCTACTTTATAATTAAATTGTTGTATTATTCTTAATCATCATTCATTCCATCAAAGAAAAAGAACACATTTGTCGTGAAAAGATCAAAATAAACTATAGAAATATTTTCAGTAATTATCAAATTAAAGTTATTATTGGCACTTTTACTTAATATTTATATTGTTGTAGCATTCAGTCAGTTTAAATAATTCAAACATTGATCTCTCGTTATTATATACTGCTAATTTTCTCAATAAAATGATTGAACCAAATGGGTTAAGTTACAGCTTTTTTGTGCTAAAGGGGTTATGTCGGTGATTACACAATAATATTAATTAATTACCTCGCACCATTTGATGAACACCATGAATGAATGTTTCATAAGCCAAGTAAACATACATTTGGACATTTACAGCCAGTTTTCGTGTAGAAATATTTATATCCTGATTTATGAGATAGGTTCAAACTTTGTTTTTGCTCTCCTGAAAAGTGAGTAATATTGACTTAACCCCCTTTACACGAGCACCCGCGATTTTCTCCATGTGTAATTGCTGCTATCATAACATTGAAAGAAAATGCAAGCTCACACCCTGAAGCCCACAAATTCAAAGATTCTGATGCGACATTGACTTTTATGGAAAATATCAACAAGTGGTTCGCAATGCACGATATTAGCAATACACATTATCATGTGGAAAGTAGAAATCATGATAAGCAACAGTTCTTGTCTTTGGATGATTATCGTCTAGACTGGCTAGAAAATTATTTCCTTTCTTACATCCATACAACGAAGTGTGCAAGTAGCACACGTCAAAAAGATTTCCTAACTAACGAGATATATGAAGCTATCACGTGACAACAAAATCAACTGTTCTCTGCATTGAATATCTCTTAGAAAATGGGTACCATTATGTTCTTACTAAAGCATTTTCAAGTGATCCTGTTGAGTCGCTCTTTAGTACATTGCGCCGTATGTCCGGATCAAATGACATGTTGGATGCAAGGGCAGTGAACTTCAGTTTACAAAAGATATTGAAAACGGGTATTTTGTGCATGTCAAACTTTAGCAGTGTAGAGAACCATGCATCTGACATCACAAATGGACGACCTTTTCAAGAAGTAGATATGCCAGATACCGCTGCTGCACCATGTAGTATTCCTGAGTCAGTTTTAAACATCCTGCAACAGCTACTAAACCAATCAGGTAAGCTATAGGCATATTCAATGACAATTAGTCATTTGATTTACTAGTAATTGTTACAGTGTTTCGCTAAAATTTTCTGTAGTTCTTATTATTTATTATTGCAATTTTTTTGTAAACCAAGAATGGATTTTCTTACAGACATTCCATTACCAACAATGAAAACAGCAAGTTTGATATACATTGGTGACTATATAGTACGAATAGGGGAAGAAAGGATCTCCTGCATGGGATGCTTAGATTGTATAGCTGAGAACACTAATAGCTCTCCATTGATGAGTCTTATTGCAAATCAAGATTTAGGAGCTCTGCGATATCCGAAACCTACCTTTGTTTCAGTTTTATTGGTCATTCATCGTTTTATATTATATTTTATCCGGTGTGGTTTAGTGAAAGCATCAGCACGTAGAGCTGAAAACCCGGGTTCAAATCCCGGCACCGGAGAGAATTTTTCTCCGTTCCATTACTCTTACATCGTATTCATCGTTTTGTTGAACGGGCAGTACCATTCATACCAAACAAGGATATATTAGAAAATTTGTGTTCGGAAATTAATTGAGCGGTTACTGTGTAGATGCCCTCTCTTGTAATGCCCAATTTGTGACGAAGACGGCCAAAAACGACTTGCTAATATCATTATTGTGAAATTTGTTAGGCCGCTTCTAGATAACATTGCAGCAGCTCTAACTGAAAAGCTTGTTCCTTCGAAGAATGTGGCTTATAATCCACTGAGTCGCAAAATCTTGAAACTATGATTCTTGAATCTGCAATATCAAGTGGAATGTACCAGTGCAGTGAGTGAAATTATAAAACTTAGTACAAGTTATGGTAAATATTTACCCTAAGTGATTATTTAGAAACATCGCAGTTTAGGCTACGGGTGCTACTCAGCGAATGAACTACAAAATTACGCCTCTGCCATCATGTTACTTAAAATGAAAAGGTTACTATGTGTTATCTTCCCTGCTTTTAAACTCACGCTTTTACCATAATTAACAGAACTAAACGTAATAGCACTTATTATTTTCTTATTTATTATTTATAAGTGTTATTATTACTCTTTAATCATTTATTTTAATTCATATTGAGTATTTCTTCTGTGGACACCAGAGCTTGGCAGACAGCGCCTCGTGGTGGAATTGAGAAATTATCCAATTTCAAGAAAATATTACTATTGTCAAGGCCGTATACAAAAAAGCGAAGGGAACATCAAGTCGGCCGTGGGTTGATACAGTCAGCACGTGCTTTTAAGGAATGCGAGATGTTATAATAACATTTTAATCATGGATCGGAATAAAGGCAATGTGTGCAGTGCTATAAATTGTAGTAACAGCAAGTTTAAATCTCCGAATTTGTCGTTCTTCAGATTCCCTAAAGACCAAGAGTGGTAGGCCTGAGTGCATATCAGAAAATCATAACTCAATCATAACCAATAATTGACATTGTAGGTAGCCTACGTATTGTGTTCTATAAAAGATTTATTAGTTATCAGTTACCTATTTGTATGTCAGGAAGGACAGTTTAAATAAAAACAAAGTAAATACCTGTTACAGTGTATTATTTTGTTGCAGAGATCATATTAATGTGTAAATGTGTAACCATTCCGATTTTGGATAATGTCTCTACAGTTTTTATTGCAAGTAATCCCATATTTTTTGTATTCGTGTTTTTTTTTTCTTTATGCTTTTCAAAAGTTGAATGTTATGTTGCATTCAAGTAGGGATCATGGTGTTAATTTTTCAAGAATTCATGGAGTATTGTAATCCTTTTGCAAATTATTCACTTCTTGAATAAATTCAGACTGTGTCGATATATTTCTGATGTGTTGGTGTAGATTCATGTGACAGACGTATTAAGTTCTCAAGAAATAAAAGATCCTTTTTAAATTTAATAGAAAATAGCACTTTTCTGTAATAATTTGCGTGACTCTTGTTGGTGTTGATTTTACAGTTTCAGTGATTATTTATTGAAAATAAAAGTACATTTTCTGAGTTAATTGAAGTTAAATTTTTTCAACAAAACTGTGTTCATTTATTTGTTCTCACCTACGTCTTATTGACAGTAAGTGCATGTAAATTACGTACTATATAGGTAGGATAAGATAAATTAAGCCTATGTGTGAAAACTGGAAATGTAATGTAACATGCGGTAAACTTGCCATAAAAATTTAAACCATAAGCACTATTTGTGACTCAAATTAATAAAGGAAATACCGGTTCTTAAGAAATGGAAAAAATAATGAACTTTATAAATCAGTGTCTATCATATTAAGGTTTAAATCCTCCCCTCTTTTATTTTCAAGTTTACCTCAGTGTTCGAGTTTACCCCAATTTGCTGCATGGAAAATAGTTAATTTCTCAGGAAATAGGGAGAGGAGTTCACCACGCGATGTACCCTACGAGATATGCCCTACAATTTTGAAGCTCCTAATTTTTACTCTTCTCACAGGAAATATATAGTTCCAATGATGCATAAATATATTTAGGAATGAAATGAAATAATCGCCCATGTAAGAACAAGAATTATATTATTTCAAACTATGATATGTGATCAGGGCCATGATTCAGTTGTAAGGAGCAGGAAGAATTACGTTTATTTCCAGCTTCTGAAACTTGTAGATTAACTGCGTGTCAAATTCTTATAGGATTCTAAAGTAAAATGAGTAAGAACCATATACACTTACTGTATAGCATAGACGTATAAAAAAAAATTACGCAAAACCCGTTTTCTGGTATGTTATCATAATATGTTGTCTGCACACTTTTACCTTGCCTGCCGCTAGAGCGCTACTGTCGCGCCAGTTGTCAAATGTTGGCATATGTTATACGTATGAGTTGCGCGACTGTTTGTATTAGACTGTGGTTGAAGCGCCGCCCTTCGTGATCGGGTTAAGCGAGTTACATGGTCTGTATTAGATCACGATTTATTTGTCTATGACGATGACTGTGGCACAATCTATTGTTCCTAGTACTCACAGCGCTCCAAGCGGCTAGTAACTACCGCGAGAATTGCAAAAATCATCCAAAGCTTCGTGACTGTATATATCGTAAGCAACGGTATATATTAGACTGCTGCCACTTTATAAACTCTTTTCTAGCTCGTTGATAATGGCACTTGTTTGCATTGAACGTTGACAACCCTGAGTCGTATTTTGTTAGGTTAGGTTTGATAAGTTTGGTTTTGGATATATAGTTTAGTTTTGTTTTGTTAGATATCTAATGTATTTCGAATAATAATAATAATAATAAAACATGATGTTGCGAATGCTGACATTTTGTCATAGAAGTGTTGTAGAGAGTACGGCAAAACGGTCATTACATTTATCCCATGTTACAATGCTTAAGGAAAGTAAGTGTGAATATTTAATTCTTTCTGTAACTTTGTATCTTGTGTATTTAGTATGGTATTACAGATAGTTATGTCACGAAAAGATTATGGTATTTATTTACTTAACGTTATCACGTTAAGGTTAAAATGTATTTACATTCTTGGGTGCTAGATGAGTAATAGATATTGTGATGAGAACAAATAAATTCTATTGCAAATTTCAGATCCAAAATAAGGGTCGAAAGTTGCTGTGAATGTGGGGGCCGATGTGAGGAGTGATCACACCGCTGAGGTAGATGGGGTAAATGGCAGTGGGGGGGGGGGGTGGCGGCACATAATCTCGTTTCCATGCGTTTCCTGATTACAGAGAAAAAGCTAATTTTCATAAGGTCGAATCAGTGACTGGTTAAGTTAGGTTAGTTTAGGATTTTTCTTTGTCTTGCATATACTCACAATTGTCTAAGAATGTACTCTTTCTTCCAAGGCATACCGAAAGCCTAAACTAACCTAACCTAATCCGACACTGATTCAACCTTATGAAAACTCTCTTTGGTCGAATCAGTGACAGGTTAGGTTAGTTTAGGCTTTTGCAATGCCTTGCAAATACTTTAAACATAATAATTGTTTGGGGAAAATTTTAGAACACTGACTGCACCTATCAAATTATGTCTTAAAATACTAAAAAGAGCAGATTTGTCTACGTTTGTCGAATGCGCATCATTATATTTACGAAAAGGCACTCTTCAGTGCCAATAATTTATTTTGTGTGCACAAGGTTGGAATTTTGAAGAAAGAGGGAAAGAGTGCAGTCCGTGTCCTGGAGTTTATCCATTGTTTGATACCGTTGTACTATTCTAATTCCCCATTGTAATTTCCTCCACTTTTTACTAATTACCAACATAACGTCATGGCCTTCTATGCCCAAGGTTACGGGTTCGAGCCAGGTCGATGGCATTTAAGTGTGCTTAAATGCGACAGGCTCATATTAGTAGATTTACTGGCATGTAAAAAAACTCCTGTGGGACAAAATTCCGGCACACTGGCGACGCTGATATAATCTCGGCAGTTGCGAGAGTCATTAAATAAAACATAACATTTAACATTTTAACATAAAATGCGAGAGGTCCATGATCTAATGATTTGAATGGTTGATTATTGATAAGTAATTCTGACGGTAATAAATCCATACATATTTGAAATTGTATTAATTATACTTATCGGACCCAACATGTCTTTGAAAAAAAGTAAAAACAGTAGGCCAAAGTAATAAAATTATCATCCCTCTTTTCATGAAAACTATTTATGCATGCATGCATGATTTATAGTGCTTAAAGGAGAATATTATTCGCCAAAAACAGTAGGTTAAAGTAATAAAATTATCATCCCTCTTTTCATAAACACTGTGTGTGTGTGTGCGTGCGTGCGTGCGTGCGTGCGTGAATTTTAACATTATACAAAATAATGCAGTACTAAAAAGGACTTTTTTTATACATAATGTATATGGAATATTACAGTTATTGGCTATGACATTGATATTATATGATATGATATAGCCTATATTTCTCTCAACATAGGTCTAATTCGGTCCTGCTGACCCTTCACATTTTTGTATTCAGGCCAGCATTCCTTTGCTTACATTATTTAACAAACTTTGTACACTGATGTAACGTGACTTTAATACCTGCTCATATGCCTTCACTTTCACTTATCCTTCATTCTAACTTATAACTTTATTATCCTACTTCTCTTCTCTTATTCTCAGCTACACTTAATAACTATTCATACTAATTTTTCCCATTTAACTTCATTCCCAACTTTCTCATAACTAACTAAATAATTCTTTCCTTTAACTAAGATATCAGTAATTACATTTTAAACTTATTTAATATAGAAGATTTAACCCTTGTTGATTTATTTCAGGAAACGTAACATATTATTAAATTCACTGTAGAAACACTTCTAACAAATAATGTCCAATACTAAAATGTCTGGAGAAAAATGTATTATTCTTTAGGCCAGCGGTTCCCAAACTTTTTGAAGGTGCAACCCACTTTTGGGTGAAACACTTGTTTGCGATTCCCCCCCACCCATTATAATACCAGTAATTAATCCCATTCGAAAAACACAAATGCCTGTAAGATCGTGAACAACGATAATTTTGCTCAAAACCAGTAGATACCACCCAACTTCTAATGTATTGATACCTACAAGACAAGAAATTGCAATATGCAAACCTATTTTTTGCATGATCATGTTGAAAGTTAGAATATATTTTCACACAGAAACTTGTTGCTAGGGAACCATTCTTCATAATATAAAATTATACTGAAATAGACCCATTACAGTGCACTTATTATTATTTAGTTACCATTACAGTGCAGTTTTGCGAAGACTTTGGAATAATATTGCTCTAAATGTTCAATGTAAAATATATTGTAGTTGCAATTTTAAAAATATGAACGTGCAAAAAATGTTGTATAATACATGTTTGTAAAGTGCATTACAAAATCTAGTTCTGCTCGTTTTTCAAACTTTTTCTCGATTTTGTAAAAAGCACTTCCCAAACTTATATCATAATATACTATTTCGATTCCTTTTGGCTTCTCAGACTGGCCTTCCTTTCTGATATATTTTTTCAAACACTTGAAATAGTAGTTCACGAAGCCAAGATGTTAACATAACAACCAGAGATAAAATCGACGGATTTATAAGGAAACTTGTTTTCTGGTAGACATTACTGGACAAAAAGAAAATTTATTCATTCCAGTGCATTCAAGAACTCATGAAAAATTTAGCTATGTATCATATGACATGACAAACTCTTAATTTGTTTTTGCGGACGTTATTAACTTTGCACAATTTTAAATAACAGCTTTTTTAATATTTTCAGGAAGAAAGTCAAAACAATCATGATAGTGACAGATAGATACTGAATCCGTTTCTAACAGTTGCATTCAACTGGCTGAAATAAAAAAAAAAAATTAAGGAAAAGACTTGTTAAAATATATGTTTACTGATAGAAGGTTAAAAAGTATAATTTTTTCACAGTGTAGATTAGTTTTTGACCAAAAGAATGTAAGAATACTTCGAGCTTGCAAAAGAAACTCTTACAGTTTTGATAGCATTTGCAAACTGGTATTTATGCAAAATAAGTTTCCAGACTATGATTTCCATCAAAACAAAAGCGAGAAATCTCCTTGAAATTGTAAATGATATAACTGTGTGCATATTGAATACAGAGCAAAGATTTGAGAAGCTACTTTCTGAAAAACAGGCACATTTATAGCATTATTTTTTACTGTAGTTGTAACTACTGAAACTTTTTTATTTTATTTTTATGTTCAATTTTGTTTATGTTTCTGAATACAACATAAATATGTTAATAAGGCATTTTTTGTTTTATTTTCTAAATCATCTAGCGACCTCCCTCAGCTTTTTACACGACCCCCACTTTGGGAAATGCTGCTTTAGACAATAATATGATATTAAGCACTCAATATAAAACATACAACACTGCCATAAAAAAATGCCCAAAATATAAAATGCCCAATACAAATATGTCCAAAGTACAAAATGTCTGAAGTGAAAAATGTCCACAGCAATAATGTCCAATACAAAAATGTTCGAAGAAAAATGTACTATTCTTCAGGTAATAATATGATATTAAACACACAATACAAAACATACAACACTCCAATACAAACTGTACCTGGTAGATCATCGTATAAGTGGAGAAATGTTTGTTCTATGTCATCTAGAGGCACAAATGGTAGAGCCATAACCTCCAATATTGTGTATCGCACTTCTGGTTCCTTACTGTCTATAGGCCTATAGGCTTCTCTCAAACTTTCGATAACCTTTCGATACAAAGATTATGTCAAGTGGAAAAGACACACCTTCACTGTGACACCATTGAAAGAACGCCGGACTGCTATTTCAGAGTTCAATTGCAATGCATTTCTCAGAGAAAAAGATTTTAATTCTTTGTATATTCTAACATACGTATCTTCAGTTTTTTGTGTCGTCAATGCGAACACTACATGATGGGAAAACAAATCCTTCCAATTTTCCATGAACTGTAAACAATTGCATGAATATTCTTGGTACACTTTTGAATGTGCCGACAGTAAATTTACTATGGTTACAAATTATTGGACGATTTCAGAAGGCTATATTTTCTTCAATATTGAACATAAATACATGATCTTACCACCATTTGAAAGAGAGAAGTTTGAAGTTTTATACTGACCTTAGATGCAGTTGATGTGAGCCCCACGTGTAATACAGCATGTGATCCTATTCTTGCCAAACTCTCTCAAGCATGTCTTGTGTGGCGTTCCTGATTGCTGTGTTAGTGCACCTTCTCAATTCGGCCAATGTTGCTGGAAGTGGAGGTATGTAAACATTATCTTTGACGAAACCCCACAAAGAAATCACACTGAAATCCGGTGAACGGAGTGGCCATGTGCAGAAGATGCTGTCTGCGTCTGTTGCACGATCAATCCATCGACCTGGTGGGTGTTGATTTAGGTATCTCTGGACCTCCATATGCCAGTGTGGAGGGACTCTGTCTTGTTGGAAAATGAACCTCTCTTCCTCGTCCATGAGTAGTGGCATTAGCCAATTTTCCTAAATCAACACCTACCAGGTCGATGAATTGGTTGTTCAAAACTGTACACTCTGCATGCTCTGGTTGCTCATTCAGGTGCTCGGTAGCTTTTCTCTTTGTTTTTGTTCTAGCTGCATTTACAGTATTCCCTTCATGCAAATGTGCCTTAGTCCCATCGTGTAAAATAGTTGTTGGCTCAAAATTGTTATCAATTGTGCAGCGTGCATTGCTTTCATTCTCTTGTATACAGTGCCAATTAATTTTGTTGTTATAATGAGAATACTTGTGATATAAATATCTACGGTAATGATTGACCTTTTGAGACACAATTATTTGAGCCATGTTCCACTGCTAACCTTACTCTGTTAAGAGTCAAGTGTCAACTAATACTGTTAAAAATTTTAAATGTGTAACTGCAACTGTTTTCTGAGAATTAAAAATTAATTTGTTCCACTGTTGAGGAATTGCCCCAGGAATTTGAATTCACAGCTGGTGTTGAATTTTTATTGTTAGTTTTTAAAGGGGATCACAACACAAAAATCAAGTTGGCAAGAAACACGTTTTATTCCATCAAGTTGTAAAAAAGAAAAAATAAAAAAGAGAAAAGGAAACAACCTCACAACTTCACAGCAATGTTCAAAGTGTCCACCAGCAGTGTCAATATTTGCTTGTGCACTGTTAGCACGAACTGACCACAACTCCGACTAGAGAGCAAGCAGGCTCATATTTGATTGCCCTCATCTGTTATTTGAAGTTCAGTGCATACAAGTTCACCTATCTGCAAATGTAAAAGGGCAGCACGTTTACAATGATACAGTATCTGTCAGGGTTCTGTACCAACATTACAACTGGATATCTGCCCATTCATAAAGCAATAAATTCATTCATTCATTCATTTATTCAATACCTATTTGGTACATCGTAATACAGTTTAATTCAACATACTGTACTGTATCGTGACATTTAATTATTTAATTTAGTTAATTTTGTGCTTTGATATGAAACATTAAAGTCTGCTCAATTCAGTACACCTCTCTGCATTTCTCTCTGTGCTCAGGTAACATGCAGAAGTGAAAGGATAGCAAGTTTACAGTGACGTAGTGCCAAAAGAAGACTTCAGTGGATATATATTCTTTATCTCAAATTGCTTCTACAACCCCACGAAGTTTGTCCCAATCTTTTTGTTCTGTATATATAGGAAGTTCATTCTGAAACAGTGTACTGATTTGAGATGGAATGACTTGTAACTCTTACACACTTAACTGAATATGACCACTTAAACATAGCCAATATGTACAAGGACTTCGACATGAAAACATTTTTTTCTGTATTAACATGTCTGTCTAAATGAATTCATGTGACTTGGTAGATTTCGATGATACATATCTTTTTGTGCTCTTAGAAGTTACCAGTAGGAAACTCAAATTTGGGCAGTTATAGCGAAGTACTGACGAATGTTTACTTTACTTTTGAAACACATGCAAAACATTGGTCAGTTTCATATAAAATAGTTTTATTTAAAGCAGTGTTCTCTTAAAATTCAGACATGATTAAGGAACGACAATTTAATGAGTTTGAACGTTAGCAGTAGTATATAGCCTACATTTTATGTTTTCAGTTCACGAATCACAGGAGGGAAAAGTTCGTGTATTTGAAGGTGTTAATGTGCCTTCCCCGAGAGAGCCTTATGTAATTAAACTTGAAGATCACAGAGGTTGCTGTAACATTTGCACTTTGGGGCTCGAAGTGAAACACACAGTGAGTAACTTGTCATTTTAGTGTGATCATTTCATGGTAATCATTAATGTACTTTTCTTTTAGGTTCAAGTTATTGTAAAAGTTACTATGTAATGAATTTTGATGTCTGGAGGTGGCAATGTACAAAATATGCTGTAAAGATTGACCATGAAAAGAAATTTTTATGTCACTGAAATAATGTTATAGTGTTTCTTTGACTCTTTTGGCAAATGTTATGATAATATTTTTAAGTAAGTTAGAGCATATATTTTACTTTTCAGATCTCACATATATGCATGGATCTGATAAGGCCATGTCTAGAGTTGTACCCTTTAGGTGTTCAATTCAATGAAATTTGAGAGAAAGTAAAATAATGCGTTGTTTCATTATTCGTGAAGTATAGTATTTTATAATGCTAATAAAATTTATTTAAAATCCTATTTCCCCATACTTTTAATATACCATAATTAAAACTTACATCAGTAATACTTCTATGAAAATAAGTTTCTGCATTGTGCATGTTTGTAATTCAGAAAATAGCAATGATTATGTAGGCTTGAATTTGTTTAACAGTCGCAGCAATAGTGGTGCATAATAATAATAGTGTAGCGATGATACTGCCACCAATTAATCCATTATTAATTTTTTAACGTAAAACGTTTACTCTTCTTGTTCATATTGTCTAAGAAAATTGTTAAAAGTTATAATTTTTCGATATCTTGTACTTATCTTTTCGACACAGTTCATCGTTTAAAGTACTGTATAAAGAGAAATGACGCATATTTTATCATTGTACAGACCCAGAAACAAAATTTGGGCCACTTGAATTTCCAAAGTTCCAGTTATAACATACTGCACATGGTCAGTAAGCATTTACCACTGTTATTAGGTACCATTTATAGTTTACTTTCGTAAAATATTATTGAAAATACATATACTTTACTAAGAAATAATAATGAAATGTGAATACATACTACACACCCAAGTTAAATCTGCGTCCGGAAAGAATGTAAATCATTGTTCCCTCTCTCTCTCTTCTTTGTGACCTATGAGTAAATACTAACTGATAAAGAGGTGTTCACTGTTCGTGCCAGCTAGTTGTATGAGATAGTGGTGAATACAAGTTTATAGTAGGTACTGAAAGTGTTGTACTCGTATAAATACTGTGAAAGTGTTAATATTATGCACCATATTTCTTACATTATATATATTACCTCACTCATTGCATTATCTCTTGTAACATGACTTCACTCACAGATGAAACAGTAGGTTGTATACTAACAACTAGAGCAATTAGAGCTACTAGCGCTCGTCTCTTGCATTCACGGGACGCAAATTTAACTTGGGGCGTAATACTTAACCAAGTACAGTAATAAATTAATTGAAAAATTAATAGAAAAGTAGAAACAATTCTGTACATATAATAATTAATTTCTTCGAAATATAGGATCTGAGAACATTCTGGATTGCACATTTCGTTTGTTTCTTCATCTTATCCGAGAAACAACTTAAGAAAGAGATTTAATGAGAACTAGAGTAGGATAGTTCATGACCATTTTGTGTTTTTGATTTAAAATGAAAACCTATAAATTTCTTACAAAAATTGTATTCCATATGTATCACTGTATATTGAATAAGAACAAAATCCGTTGAGTTCACTGTGGGGGGGGGGGGGGAGAGCAGGCAGATGACGTGTTCGAAACCACTTTTTCAGTATCAGTGATGCTGAAAATATTTATTGCCACAAATATTTCGAAATAGATTGTTTGCAACATCATTATACCTTCTCTTTATGCTTTATATGATGAAGTAAAAAAATTGTAATAATAATAATTCATATTTGTTTACATTTTCTTAGGATGTCCTGATTTTAAGCCAATTTCTCAGATCTGATGGTTGTATGCTACCACGACGGGTTACAGGATTATGTAGAAAGCAGCAGAAGCGAATTAGTTACATGGTAGCAATGGCACAAAAAGCAGGTATTACATTTTCACATAATATAACATGTAGCATAATTTAATATTCTATTAGTTCAATCACAAGCTCATCTTGACCAGTGCCCTGAGCAGAAGTCTTCAGAAGTAAGCTATAGAACTTTGTTTATAATTGAAATGAATCTTTTAAGTAGACTAAAGTTGTGTTTCTGTATTATTAATTTCATTATTGAAATATATTTTTGCTTAATTTCATACACATAATAAGTTATGATATCTGTCATAAATACATAATATTTTCTGATTATACATTTATACCAGAATTAAATTTAAGTTAATGGTTTATTGAACGTAACCAGGTCCACACCTGTGGAGTAACAGCACGTCTGACTGCAAAACCAGGTGGCCCGAGTTAGAGTCCCAGTTGGGGCAAGTTAATTGGTTGAGGTTTCTTCTGGGGCTTTCCCTCAACCCAATATGAGCAAATTCTGGGTAACTGTCATTGCTGGACCCCGGACTCATTTGACCGGCATTATCACCATTTCATTCAGATGCTAAATAACCTGAGATTTTGATACAGTGTCATAAAAAACCCACTAAAAAAACATAACCGGTAAGCATTATGCTGTCTAGAAGTTATAGTGACGTGGAAGGAACAAGTGTTATATTGCCTTCATAATTGAGTGATTCAGTGCCAGAGTTGCCTAAGCCACAATTATACCCAAAAAAGTTATTGGAATCTAAACTTAGACATCGTTTTTTAAACTATATGCTCTCAATTGGAAATTATTTCTCCTTTACTGTAACCTAATATTTACCTAGTACAGCTACTTTCGCACACACATAAATGATGATTTACAGTCCTTTTATGCAGAAATCAGAGGCTAAAAATTTGTGTTTAGGCAACTCTGGGACTGAGCCATTAATTATGAATTCACTTTGAACAATACTAAAGGAATGAATTCAAGTAAAATGTTTAATACTGTATTCAGTTTGGTATGTAACAGATTACTTGTGCTATTAAAAGTTCTGATTCTTTTCGATCAGGCCCGTAGCCAGATTGAATCTCAAGGAGGAGCAAGCTATTTTGTAAGAGGGGCAAACATGTCAGTGTTCTTACATGTAAAACCAAAACTATTACCTATATTATAAAAGAAGCATATTATTATTATTATTATTATTATTATTATTATTATTATTATTATTATTATTATTGATCTGTATTCTTATTTTATACTTTACATTAGGCACAATTATTATTTACTGCGTAAAAATACTTGCAAAGTACCTAAAAAGAAACTGTTTAACACACACTATCCTGCACACTTCAGTACAACTTTAACAATAACCTATATTTTCATCACCAAACTTTGTCCATGTTCAAAGTTTGTGTGTGTCATGTCTTTCAAATGCCAGAAACAGTAGGTCTGCCATCCATTAGTGCAACATGGAAAGTCTCTGCATACTATTAATTGACGTCAGCGTCGAAAATGTTGATTCACATGCTGCATCCAAATGATTCCACTGATGCAAACAGTTTATGTTTCCTTAAAAGCATCACGATATTCAAAGAGAACTCCAAGTTTATCCTCTTCAGGTCTTGATGATACAAATTTGTTGGCCACATGAAAAGTGACTTTTACATACTGATGTGATTTTGTAACAGGATTTATATGACTGGTACATCACATCGAATTTTCAAGATATTTATGAACATTTAAATATTGGTGACCTTTAAAACAAAATTGAAAGCATGTACCCAGATATTTTAACCTGTCCAAGTTATGTCAAATTCCTCCGCACTCGATATTCTTTTCAGCAGTTTTTTGCTACCAGAAAATCGTTCATTCACCTGGAATATGACGATATCTAACATTTCATAAAACACATCCTTTAACTGTTGAGAGTGGAAGCTGTGCTTTCCACTGTAAGTTAGCAGTCAGCCTGGTATAGGAAGGTCTATCTTTTCCACACTTTTGTTTTGCCTTCTCCTTGACCCATCATCTTAAGGTCTGTTTGGAAGAACCAGAAGTTTTTACTGTGGTTCAGAAATGGTTCAAATTCTGAATCTTTCCTCAGAGAATACAATGACAACTTAACATATAGTACAAGTTTTATAGCATTGCTTAAACCACTTTTTCGGTTCGACAAGACAGCATCAGCTGGATGTAGGAGTCCTAAGATTCTTTTGCACAAAATAAGACAGAAACGAAATTCAGGGATTGCCATTAGAGTTCTCATTGCTTTGCCTTTTTATATGCATCCAACACCCTTATAATCCCTTATAGTGTTACAGTATAACTTTGGTTATGTCTAGATGACCCGATCATCGCTGTTACAAAATAGGGACTATCTTATTTCCTTCATATAATGCTGCTAATTTTCCATGATGGAAGAACTTGTGCAGCATAATTTATTGTTAAAAGAACTATCGAATAACAGTGTTATTTCGGATACAGTCCTCACAACAACAAATGGATGCTATGGTATATATTTCTATTTAGTGTTTTCTGTATGTGAGTAAATACGCTTCTGAATTCCCATTCATGACACTGAGTCATATCATAACATTAACTGAGAAGGTGAGATGTAGCCAATTCATTCTCTTCCAGAGATTTTACTGTTGCTTCTGTGAAACTCGTCTTTCTTGTTGTCACCTATCATATAGCAATTGACAAATTCTCCCTGTTGTTTTTATTTAATGTTTCATCTTCTATGAGCATAAACAGGGAACATTTCTTATATCACTTTCTATCCTGTATGATTTTGATGTAGTCGACCTGGTTGGCGAGTTGATATGGCGCTGGCCTTCTATGCCCAAGGTTGCGGGTTCGATCCCGGGCCAGGTCGATGGCATTTAAGTGTGCTCATGTCAGTAGATTTATTGGCATGTAAAAGAACTCCTGCGGGACAAAATTCCGGCACATCTGGCGACGCTGATATAACCTCTGCAGTTGTGAGCTTCGCTAAATAAAACATAACATTTTTTTTTTACAAAACAACGTGTATGCAGCATTTTCTGAATTATGAACAGCATATTGAGCAAGAATTTGTTCATATTTTTTCATTGTATATTCAAAATGTTCGGCGAAAAAACCTGAGTCAGTTGCTTCCTCATTAATGTAATTGCCACATAGAGCAAATTCATTGACTACCAAAAACTGAATAATTTCAATTATTTATTTCATATAATAGCATTGTTTTCAGAAAACAGTTTCATGTGCCCTACTTGAAAGATATGTACATGTGGAAATATGCATTCTTTCTTCTCACATTATTATTAACTGCATATGAGGTTCAGATCTTTTATGCTTTGGAAATCCCCTTTATATATCCAAAGCACTCTTTCAGTTCCTAAATCCAGATTCCATGTATGCCATATCTTTTGTCTCATTCAGATTATACTGAGTACATACATAACAGAATGCAGCATCTTTTGAAATAGAGTAGAGCTACTGTAACCACTTAAAGTGCACAAAATGTTTTGAATGCACTGTGCAGTGACTGAATGTCTGCAGTGTGACTGCAACGACATTTAGCATGTAGCGGTCGTTGGTCGTCGTTGGTGCGCCAATTTATGAAGCGGCCGGCCTTCGTTGTGGCGCCGATATATGTTGCGGACGTTGGTCGTCGTTGGTGCGCCGAAATATGCAGCGGTCGTCTGTCGTCGTCGTCGTCGTTGCCCACGACGCCTTTCCTTGCCCTCGGCTGCCAGCTCAGTCGTATATGGAAAGTATCTCGAGGATGGCACGTCGATGTCAATAATTAACTATGTACACTGATTAATTTGGGCGCCAGCCTCCTCGAGATTACTCCGGTAGAGGATGAGGTTCCCAGGTCAGCTGCAAAACGGTCGGGACATGGGGTTTGGGAGACGTGCTCGTAGGTTGAAATGATGTAGGCGCACACCAGAAGTTGTTGGTAAGAACTATGAAAACGTTTATTGTTATTATTAAGTGTTCGTTTCAGATTAGCAGAAATGCGCGTCCAAGTGTATAATATCTCGCTCTCACTTCCCACAAGTTGGTATACTAATTTCTGAGTTCACGTAATTATATATTTTGTACTATAAAACACCAGTAATATAACGGACAGTTGATAACGTGATGAGAGGAAAGAATTCAGACTTATAATAATAATAATAATAATGCAACACACGACTTCTAACTACACTCACTAAAAAAAATTCTAAGTCCGTAAATTGTTATACTTCCGAGTTAGGTTTGCCGAGAATATGTGGAGTGCAACTTCTCCGTACGCGTTCTATATGCCTTCTGTCCATCTGCCAAATCTATCCCCTACTTTCAACCACCAAACATAGAATTTCGCCCTCCTATCTATATATCACGCGTCTCTATTAAGAATCCTGATTGGCCATGATTACACTTACGTCACTTAAGACGCGTTCTTCAAAAATTGTTCGTTAACTAGAACATCTCCTACTTCCGGCGTCCTGACAATTCTCTGACATATACCAGATCATCTCTTTTGGAACCTGGCTTGGCGTCATCTTACTGACACCCCGCAGGCAAAGTCCATACATTCCCTCATCAGTCAACTCCACGCCTGGACACATGTTTCCTGTCCGCCTAGCTTCATTTCGGATTTCCTGTCCACCTGTTACTTCCGTCTCAGATTTTGAAACTAACTTACACGTCCGCGCATCCTATCCATATAAGAATATTAACACGAAATACTAATCTAATGAAAATCTCCTTATCCTATATGAGGAACCGTCTCAAGCAACCTTGTTTTATACTTTTAGCACTTACTGGTCTCTATTCTAGTATGTGAGAGTATCTGAGATTAAATATTCGATATTTTTAAAGCAAAAGTAAGGTTTCAAATTTTTTATAAGATGAATATTTTAGCTTGTATAGTTCGTATCTCGATGCTAGATTGGCAAAAAAAAGTCCTAGGACAGGCGGTACCTGTCCTGGACCTCTCTGGCTACGGGCCTGTTTTCGATAAATGTATTCTGGCTACAGGCATGATTATTTGTGAACTCATAACGAATTGTATGTATTATTTTTACAGGTTTAATGCCAAATATCGCACCATCTTCAAGTAAAATGGATCCAAAGAAACGGAGAAAGTGGAAAAAGTACAATACCTATTTCGATGAAGCTACTATCAAAGATGTTAGAAGTTTCGCCAGAAAAGAATGATTTAAAACTGCTACAGTACTTTGTATTAGATTGCACGTTGTTTGTAGAAAGGAATAAACTGGTATGCAATTTCTGTAGAATGCTAGTTCTGTGTACCATTATTCACTTCGTCAAAGTGTAAACCATGTTCCTAATTTTCAATATTTTTCCGTTCTGTGACGTCTTCATTCCTCAGAAAGTGTACTAAGTTCATACTGAAGATTTTCGAAACTCGTATTTACAGGAACTCTTGTCATATGGGTTGAGAATGATGAGTATGAGATAACACACAACACAATTCAGTGGATAAAGGTTCATGTCCAAGGTGAGATTCGAATCCAATATCATGCCTGTCACATGTTAAAGCTGTATGCTTCATCTGTTCTATATTTATACTGCAATGACCCTAATGTACAAGAGCGAATCAAAAAGTCTATGCCCCTATTTTTTTCAGCAACAATAATAAACATACAGAGAAATCAAAATACAGGCAGTGTTCTAAGGACCTTTAACCATTTTTCCACATAATCACCATCACAGTTCAGGCATTTGTCTCATTGCACCACTAATTTGGAGATGCTGCTCTTGTAGAATTCGGCTGGATAGCGGTCTTCACGTCGTCGTCAGAAATGAACTCTCGGCCTGTCAGAAACTTCTTCAATGGACCAAACACGTGGTTATCACTGGGAGTGAGGTCTGGACTATACGGTGGATGCTCCATAATCTCCCATCCGAATGACTACAGTTGGATGGCGGTCTTGTTTGCCATATGAAGCCTGGCTTTGTCATGGAGGAGAATCACGTTCACGAGAATCTCCTGGCACTTTTTCCTGATGGCAGCACACAGATGTGCAAGTGTGCCACAATATCTGTCCGCCTTGATGGTGTCACCTCATGGCATGAAATCAGCAGGAGTGGTCCCTGGCGATTCCAGAAGACTGTGAGCATCAACTTCCCAACTGATAGTGACAGGCGAACCAGAATGTTCCCACACCGTGCTCTGTTGCTTGGATTCTGGAGTGAACTGCAATTCCCACGTTTCATCTCTGGTGATAATGAGATCCAGAAACCTTTTATCCTCCTTGGAGTAACGCTGCAAATGTTGCAGTGACATCATCATTTTCTTGACCTTGTGCACGTCATCTAACAGCTTAGGCACCCACCGACTTGAAATCTTGATACCCCAAAAATCGTGAACGATATCGTAAACACTGCCATACGAAATGTCAAGTTTCTTGGAAATGACCCTCAGGTGTACACACCAGATGCTTTCACTATTGCATCCACACGGTCAATGTTGTCTGGTGTGAGTAAGGTGCGAGGCCGTCCCAACCACTCATTGTCATTAGTAAGCTCACACCTCCACAACTTCTCAAAGTGAGACACTTGTCCCTGTATGTCAGTTGTATTTCCCTTTGGATCTCGATGGATGTTCATCCCTTGCTCCATAGAAAACTAATAACACTTCACTGCTCATATAACATGCACGTGTTGAGCACACCAGCCATCTTCGCCAACTGATAGCGATGCCATGCTGTGGATTTAATTGAGTTATTTTACGATGCTGTATCAACATCTCAGGTTATTTAGCGTCTGAATGAAATGAAGGTGATAATGCCGGTGAAATGAATCCAGGGTCCAGCACCGAAAGTTACCCAGCATTTGCTAAAATTGGGATGAGGGGAAAACCCCAGAAAAAACCTTAACCAGGTAATTTGCCCCGACCGGGATTAGGACCCGGGCCACCTGGTTTCATGGTCAGACGCGGTGACAGTTACTTCACAGATGTGGACCCATGCCGTGGAGCAGCTGAGAGTTAATGCTAAGTCGGTCCAAGCATACCCTGTTGCATTGATGTATATCTTGGTTACTCAGTCACACTAATATTTTGGCTGAAAAAAATAGGGACAGACTTTTTGATTTGCCCTCGTTTATCATTAAGATTCTTATTTTGCTTATTACTGTTATGTTTGACAATAGAAGTGTTAAGAAACATGTGAAATTGAGACTGCATAATGTACTATTTCAGTTTATATCAAGTGACTTAGAATGTTCATAGTAAATAGAAATAAAGATTTAATTCATGAAACAAAGCAATTTTAATCTGAAAAATGGTTTCCTTTGCAATAGTGTGAGGTAGTTTGAGTTATGCTAAGCTCAGCACCAGTCTGTGTGAATTGAGTGACTGCATATTGACAATGAGGTAAAAGAAAGGAGATTTTTAAAAAGTCCGTTTTTGCTTTTCACCTTAGGAGGTAAGTCAAAGAAATAGTCCTGTGGAGCTGCTGAGAGTTAATGCTAAGTCGGTCCAAGCATACCCTGTTGCATTGATGTATATCTTGGTTACTCAGTCACACTAATATTTTGGCTGAAAAAAATAGGGACAGACTTTTTGATTTGCCCTCGTTTATCATTAAGATTCTTATTTTGCTTATTACTGTTATGTTTGACAATAGAAGTGTTAAGAAACATGTGAAATTGAGACTGCATAATGTACTATTTCAGTTTATATCAAGTGACTTAGAATGTTCATAGTAAATAGAAATAAAGATTTAATTCATGAAACAAAGCAATTTTAATCTGAAAAATGGTTTCCTTTGCAATAGTGTGAGGTAGTTTGAGTTATGCTAAGCTCAGCACCAGTCTGTGTGAATTGAGTGACTGCATATTGACAATGAGGTAAAAGAAAGGAGATTTTTAAAAAGTCCGTTTTTGCTTTTCACCTTAGGAGGTAAGTCAAAGAAATAGTCCTGTGAAGATCAACTGTAATTTAACTAATTCCAAAAATATCTTACTCCATAAAACAACAATAACATAATTGAATTAGTCATTTAAGAAAGGGCTCAATGACAAGGAAGTAAAATTTTCAGTCAAGTGAAGAAATATTTTTTCTCTTACAATGTAGGCTATTACTTTCAATTAATTTTTTTAGGGTCTGATATTTCTGATATTCTGATTAACCTTTTCTTGTTAATTAAATACCGGTAATTTTAAGGTGAAAGTCATGGAGTTGAGCCCTTTCAAAAGTGACTGCTCTGAAATTTAGCATGATGGATATGGTTAGGTTTATTATAGAATATTTTGTAGCTGTTACAATGTTATTAAATAAAAAGATATGAAAATTAGTTCAAAATATTCAACAAAATGCAGTCTTTCTGTAAAATTTAGACCACAATTTACTAATATCCGAAACATCATCACTTTCCACTAAAGTCACTAGAAACCTATTATATTTAGCAGCTGCCACTATAACTGAAACATATTCTTTAATGGAATATATCCTATCTTCCCTACGAATTTGATCTTTTAATCAAACCAAAGGTCCCTGTCACAAGTATTAAATGAGTGCCCTCTAAGAGGGAAGAAATGAGTTATTTTGTTAAACCTTTGAGTTTCAACTAATGTAGCACACATTCTAACCATAACATGGTTCTTATTTTGTCCAACGCATTCGTCCAAGTACAAATCAAGTTCAGTATCACTTCTCGGCATGATTTTTTAATATAGTCCAAAATTAATGAACGTACATCATTTCCTCCTTTCTTCGCTAATCCGTGATGAACATATATGACACAGTGACCAGTTGCGATATTGTGAATGTTGAATACATTACATTAACCCAAAGTTGTCTAAGGTAAAATACATCTTACACAAGGATGCATGGAAGAGCTAAATTTTGTATGAAATCAAAGACAGTGATAAGACACTGTTACTTTCTAGGCACCTTTCTTTTCTCTGTTTCGTGCATGTGAAGAACTTCTGGGCTCTACGTTTATGAATCGTGAGCTCCGCTGCTGCCACCTTTCTAGTATGATTATTTAAAGTTGGGCTTCTAACTTTAACAAGAAGCTCTTCATAAGTTATGCAGGTGTCAATTTATGGCCTGCCAAAAGCCAGGTTAAAATTGTCATGAAAATAATTTAGATAGTACTTGTATTTAACAGTAGTTTAACAGTCCTTGCTGGTACAATTTTTCCAGCACCATAAAAAACAGCTTGTTACGAAACCACAACATAAGCCTTGGAATGAAACATTCTGTGGCACGACCACAGCAAAGGATTGGGAGGCCAGAGGGGAAAAAGATCTTTAGGAAGGCCGAGATGTAGATCGGAGGATAATATAAAACTGGATTTGAGGGAAGTGGGATATGATGGTAGAGATTGGATTAATCTTGCTCATGATAGGGACTGATGGCAGGCTTATGTGAGGGCGGCAATGAATCTTTGGGTCCCCTAAAAGGTATTTTGTATGTTATGTATGTATGTAATCTCTCTAGCAAAACTTGCGAAACGTATATTGGTACATTAAGAAAGCATAACTTCAGCAAATCATGTTTATTAATAACAAAAAGAAGTCAACTCGATCCAAATTGTGTAAATAACCTAGTATTATGAACATTAAATAATTAATATTAGTCTAAAAGGAAGCATCCACACATACAGGTCCAAAATATAATTTTCCAAGTGAACCTACCTGAAGTAGTAGCACCAAAGTCCCCATACAGTCCACTCTAATGCTGTCCTTGCCCAGGAATTTTGATTCTGGTTCAGGAAGTGAGTCACTTTCTTGAGTCGGATTTATGTGTCGAGGTTGCGCTCTTTCAGAATCTGGAACTGCTGTTACCTCTTCAGTGCGAGTGGTGTGATTTCTTTGACTCCGACCAAGGATGAGATTGGCTGACTGGCTTTACGAGGGCTGGATCCCTACACTTAAACACCTATGACCCATTGTGCGCCCTATATATATGTGTTGATTGCCGAAGTCCTTGGTGACATCGTGATGCCTCAGTTCCTTATACAGCCAGGTCTCATTTCACTGACGAGTAGCCCGATATGATCCAGGGACTCGGAGTCCCAAGCCCTTCCTACATCAACATCGGAAACATGTACTATTCCCAAGATTTCACCCTGGCCTATTTTTATTATCGAGATGACAGATGAAATGAGGGGGGGGAGATGGCGAGTGTTGATGGAATGATAAAGGGAAACAGGATACTCTAATAAAATCCCTCTGCAATGTCTGCTCTGTCCAACACAAATTTCATCACGAGCTGGTCAGAAATCGAAACCAGGCTTCCTGTATGGAAAGCCAATGTGCTAGGACTTGAGTAACAAACACGGTGAGATAGGGATTACTACTGGATCCACATTCAGATTCAACGACTCTGAAAATTTATGTTAATTAGGGTTTGTGACATATACAGTAAGAAGTATCAGTAACAACAATGAATAATAGTAATAATAATAAAGTGTTTTCTCTATTCTCATATGAAATGGCAGCTTACCTTCATTACTCTCCAAATCATCTGTAGGATGGTAATTTTCATCTGAGGAATTACCACTATTTCCTATCAGCTCCCCTATATATGGAGCATCTTCCAAGTCTGATTTATTCTCAGGAAAATTATACACAACCTTCAGCAACCCTTCATTTGTGGGAGGCTGTTGTCTGTCACATTGTGAGACATTGTTACTATTCGGAAATAACTGATGAAATGAACTGCCAAAGACCAGCTAACACACAAATACCAATTGAGGGCATCCATTTCATTGTAGGGTATTCAGTTTCACTTGTTGGGTTTGAATTACAAACACAAGTCACAAACTCAGGACAATATACGATAAAAACTATAGCAGAAATAGCGAATTCAAAAATAGAAAGTGGTCATATGACCACTCAGCGGTTCTAGTGTTGTCTTACTGTAAAAATATGATCCATACATGATCTTCCAAAAGTAAATCCTGCTAGTTCTTCTCTCATTTTATCCTTCATGTTGTCTTTCAATCTTTGTTTTATTATTCCCACAAAGATTCCACTTATGGATGTCATCATGCTAATATCTTAGTAATTCCTAGAATCTTTCCCATTTCTTCTCATATATTGTTGACCTATACGAAAAATTCCATTCTTCAGGTATACTGTCTCCTTCTAATATTAGATTAAACATTTTTGTATGGTTTCAATTACCTCCTTTCCACCATTTTTCAATGGCTGTTCAGTTCCCCCAGGTCCAGATGCTTTCCCGTTTTTTGAGAGTCTCAAAGCTGTATGCACTTCTTCTGTTACAGGTTCTATAATTTCTGTTTTTTGTTTTCGTATTGGATCAGACGTTGCACATATATTTATATTCTCTGTCAACAAATTTGTAAAATAATTTCTAAAATCATTTGTATTCCAGTTACAATCTCTTTACCTACAGTATTGAATCATACCTCATTTAGGTTGTTATTTTCCATCCTTTGGTAAATCTTACATACCCGATTGTATGGTCTATTTCTTTGGATACTGTTCTCCATGATTCATCCTCAACGCTCCTGCCTGATTCATTTACTATTTTCTTTCATATATTATGTTTTTCTCTATCTTCTACATTCTTTGTACTTATCCACTTATTATAGGCTCTTTTTTCCCCATTACTTGTTTTAAAATATCCCAGTCATCCATTTTATCTCTGATTTATTCCTTTTTCCATTTCCAAAGTTTCTTTAGCAGATTCACGTATACATCCTTTCAGTTGTTCATGAATTTCTTCAGCAGACCAATCTTCTTGGACATCCATTTTTTGTATGAATCTCTTTTGGTATAGGAATTTTATGCTTTCCTCTTGTAATAAGGTACTCTTATATCTTAGTAATTCTAATTTGTGTTCTTTTTGGTGTTTTATTATTTTTGATTTTGGTGGACAAATTACTTTTCAACTATATTCTGCTCCTCGATACACCTAGACATTGTTCACCAAAATATGTTTGTTTTTCGTAGTAATGATCCAATATTGTCTTTTGGTTTTTTGTTTTTTGTTCCCATGATATAATCTCGCTGCTGGAAAAATTAATTCATTATTGAGCACTCATATGTAGAGCATCAATCCTTTAATCATTCTTGATTATCACTTAAATTCACTTCTCCGGTATGTCATTATTTTCTTTCCATATTGTACAGTTCATTATTGCCTAAAATTATTATTCTTGGTTTACTTTTACTTTTTCTAGAATCAATTTCTCGTAGTATTGATCCTTTATCACACATATTTTTGCTGGAGCACATGTTCCAATTATTACTATTTAATTACCAAAGATATTAAAAAGGTTATTCTAATAAAATAATCTTTCATTATATTGATTTCAATTTTGTATATATATACTTTCCACCTTTTATGTATTAAAATAGCAACTCAACATGATTTTTCTACACCACTCCACATATGTACTGTACATATTTACCTATCTCTGTCTCTTTCCCTTTCTTTTCTGTAAGAACTACAGCATCCAGTTTCAACTTCTCTTATCTCCTTCACTACATCTTCCCCTTTTGTATTCGATGTCACAAATGGTAAAGTCTGTTTCTGTAATAAAAAAAAAAAAAAAAAAGAGTCTTCTTGATTTCTGTCTGGCTTTCCTTTGACATATTGTAATTGGATAACAGGGGGTTAGCCCAACAACCCAGTGGTTTGATTTCAGGGAGTCCTTCCCGTAGATGGATTGTCATTTGGCTAAGGAGGCCCATCTCCTCTGTATTGCATTTTGCATCTGCCCCCCTCGTTTGTGGCATGTCCAGCAAGGATGGCCCTGCTATTAGCTATGCTAACTCTGGCATAGCCCAGAGATTCCTTGGGATACAAAAGCTCTCCCACCATGACATGATAGCCAACACAACAACCGTTACGTTCATAGTTACAATGGCATGGGTATAAGTGATATAATATTATATACATTTTATACCTACTGCAGAATTTCGCAAGTCCATTTCAATGAATTAATAGGAAACGGCTATAATCAGACTATGTTGGTGATTCGAATATAATGGAATTTACTGGATGGGGGGCATTATGGCCCAGAACTGCGACCTGTTACGATCTATTGTGCTACCCCAAGCCAGGCGCATTCCCAAATCCACATCGGCTGACTACACTAAGGTTCACTGCGTACCAGGTTTTGAACAGGTAACCCCTCTCGTCCTTAGGCCAGCCTCCTCTGTATGTTGCCAGCGATTGAGGAATGCTATGGAAAGATGACGAAATGGAGAAATGGTACTAGAATGATGTAGATGCCTAATATGGGGAAAAACCTGAATTGCGACCTTGTCTGCCACAAGTGTCACTATGGAATTTTCAATGAAAAATCCCAGATGTGACTGGGACTCGAACCCAGGCCGCCTGCATGAGAGGCTGGAGGTCTGACCACTCAGCCATCGCAGGGGTTATGTTGGTGATTAAATGGTACAGTAAAATATTACGATTCAATCTTTTGAAAAATGACACAACCTATTCTATTAGAATGTTATACATGGTAAATAACATTTACATACTGTGTATCAGCTGAACATAGTACATGTTGTGCTCCTACAATAGATTAATTTTAGTTTTCTTTTTATTTGTAATCATACAAACCTAACAATTAGCATCAAAATTTTGTTCCCAAGCACTAAATTATTTCGTCAAAATTTTAGCGAATTAATAATTCAGATTTTAAATGAAAACTGAAATTAAATATTTTACTAATGCACAGAAGCAAACCATTTATCAAAACCCACAATGAAACACTTTCTGTTAATATAAAATAGCTTCCTTCTTGTCTTTATTTGTAAGTTTCTCACATTCAAATATTGAGTCCATTACACTAAATTAAACATTGTACAATAAATGCATGTACATATTGCTGTTTTTATTTCACATATACATATACAAGGTCTGTCCAAAAAGTATCTTGAGAACTGGTTGTGCAGCGTTCATGTAACTTTACAGTCAATAAGAGGGGACCTTACTGCACATGCATGAACACTTTCTCTCCCATGGGACTATTCAGTCAGTAGTGAGATGCTAGTGAGTGAGCTTGTGTACTGTTTGTCATTGTATTCATAATGACTAGATCAATATTTTTTTTTTTTTTTTTTTTTTTTCGTTGTTGGTAACTCTATAGCATCTATTAGATGCTTTATGGTTGTGCTAACAGATGGAGTTACTTGTCAACAATGTGACGCTGAAACGTGTGTTCAGGTTACTGCCCAGCGACAGTCCTGACGTATTTTTTATATTGTGATGATTGGTTAATTTATATTAACCCGGCACACTCACATATCACACTCACATTCATACAAATTTCCAGACTCTAGACACCCAGGGAATTCCTCTTCTTCAAGAAAAATTCACCGAGAGCCTAGCCCGGGAATCGAACCCGGGACCTCCTGATCTGGAAGCCAGCATGCTGACCAACAGACCACGGAGGCAGTCTAAATCAATATTATCATGAAATCTGTATCAAGTTTTGTTTCCAAGTTGGATATTTGTCCAAGGAAACCGTCTGAATGATTGAGGAGGATCTTCAGGGATGATTCAATGAGTGAAGCCCAATGAAATTGTGGTACAGAAGCTTCAAACAAGGCCAAGAATTCATTAAAAGTGATCCACATTCTAAGTCTTCAACAAAAAGAACATCCAAAAATGTTGAATACTTGTGGGCCACTATCAACAAAAATTGGAGAATGACAATGCAAGAGCTCTAGATCTGACTACTCCATTGACTACTGTGTCAAAGATTTTGAGAGAGAATCTTGGCATGAAACATGTAGTGGCAAAATTAATACTAATGTGCCTGTCCATTCTTCACATCTCATCTAAGCGGTTTTTAAAGGGGGGGGGGAAGTAAAATATAATGAATAAAAATAAAAATCCATTCCATCACCCAGATCTGTCAGCCTCATACAATCCAGATTTAACTCCCTGCGACTTGTGGCTTGTCTTAAAACTAAAATCGCTGTTGAAAGAGAGGAGATTGCAGACTGTGGATGGAATTAAGATAACTATGGTGAGACAGCTGAAAGCGATCTCAAATGAAGACTTTGTAGATTGTTTTGAAAAGTGAAAAGGACACTGGGATAAGCGTGTGAGGCCCCATGGGGAGTACTTTGCAGAGGATTAAGCAGTCATTGTCTCGTTATCTTTTTAATTAGATGGCTGGATACTTTTCAAACAGATCACATAAGCATACAATAAGTGTATATTTGTACATTGACATATATAATATTATCTTTTATAAGACACATAACTTGGCAAAAATTAAATACAGTAAAATCCCTCATAACCAGCAATATCAAAACAATGGCACTTTTGGTAGGACAAAAAAAAAAAAATTAAATCTGCCACATTTCCACGGTCTGGGCTGTCAGTTTTGCCACATTAGGAAGTTCGCACGAACTTTCGTTTTCAGTGAATATTCGAACCTAGAATTAGTGTATTATTTGTGTTGTGTGATGTGTTTTAATAAGGAAAATCCACCCAATTTTTATGTTTATTCAGTTATGAACAAGTGATAGAGAAATAAGCTTCACATGGCTGCAGTTTTAATATTTGGTACCATGAAATACAAACTTTTTTTTTTGTATACAGGGGATTCAAGAGGATTTACCGTCCTTTACGCAGCTTATTTTCGAAGACATTCTGAGCAAAAAATGTCATATAAACATGCCTCCTATTCCCAATATTTACAGAGTTACATTTCGTTATTCGAACGCATTGCTGTGAACGCGGATCTTGGTCAGCGTGCAGCCAGCAGCCAGCACGAGCGCTACAGAAATCAAAGATAGCCGTATGCAGTTACGTAGCGTGACGAGTGCCGTTCACAAGCGTGCGGCTAAGTGTACTCAGGTGGACAGCAACACTTTTTAAAATGTGTTGTAAACTCTAAATTAGGATGCAAATAAGTCAGTGGAAGTGGTGTGATTTGTAATAATTGTTGTGATAAGTGTGTAAGAATAATGTAATTTTCTAGTTAAAAATAAAAAAAAAAAGATGTCTGTACGAAGCAACTAAGGAGTTCACAGCACATTTTTAGCTTCATAATACTTGCCAATTAAAGAAATGATACTTCTGAATGGTTCACTCCCTATTTGTATTATTCTTTTACCTTCCAACTAAAGAAAAAACGTATTTTACAAACAACTTTAAATAAGTATAACTCTGAAAATATTAAGAAAAGGAACTATGTTTATATGACATTTTTTGCTCAAAATATCTTCAGAAATAAGCTCCGTAAAGGACGGTAAATCCTCGTGAATCACCCTGTATACCAGTATTTATTCAATTATCTGGCAAAACCTTCTGGAACTAGCCTTGTCCCTTTGGTTCCGGTTAAGAGGGATTCCACTGTATTCGAACTAAAGTATAATAAAACTATTATAATGAATGCAAAATACGAGAGAGAGTGAGAGTGTGTGTTTCTGCTTAAGTTTAATTAAAAAACAGTACAAATTTTAAAATTAAATTAGAAATAGATTTGATCACAACTTTTCCAGATTTCTGTAATAACCTTCAAACCTATATATTACACATTGTGAAATAAGAATGTTACAGTAAATAACTATTTATGTAATTATATTCATATTACTGGTTAAGTACAACAATTTATCTAAATTGCTCACTAATCAATTATCTTACTAAATTATGTAAACATAATATACTGTATATTATAATATTACAATAAATTAATATTTGTTCATAACTAGACAGTCATGAATTACTGTAGTTACTATTTACTTCGCTGACTGATAAACAGTGGAACAAGACAGACTTAGTCTAGAATAGTTTACTTCGATGTATTCATAGTAAAAGAATTTTATCTATACAAGATACTTTTTATACAAAGAGTTCAAGGTGTATGATTTAAATGTCACAAAGAAGCTAAAGTTATGCACTATGATTGTTAAAAAAATATTACGATCAGTTCGTTTTTCCACAATCCTTTATACAAGCAAAATACTATATTAAAATATTTCATTGATAACAAGTATTAATCTCGATCCATTTCATGGAATATACTGTGATGTGTCATATACTAAGAATAATCAAATGTCAAATGTCAATTAAATTGCTAATCACATGTATAATTGTCTTTGTACATAGTTATCTACCGCAATTACTAATATTCCTAATTAATACAGCACTCCTATATTAAGAGTCAAAATCATTTATATAAAATTTATATAATGGGCAATGGCAGTGAATGAACAGTGAAGATATTTAAACAAGAGAACGCACAAAACTTGAGGTCAAGTTCGCTTCAAATATCGATAAGATATTTAAACAAGAGAACACATAAAACTTGTAATCAAGTTCACTTCAAATATCGATATAATGGATATTCCAATAGCAATTGGTCCTACTATTATCAGATACGAATCATTAGTGAAATTGGCAAGTGAACAGTCAGTTTGTGGTAATACAGAGTAAAACAAGTCACTGAATGGTTCCAATCACCATATAAATCTAATTCCATTAAGCTCTACAGTTACTATAACAAGTACTGCTAGAAATGCCTATTATCTTATAGAATATATGTCTCACACCACTTGAAAATTCTGAAATACATGCTGCATATCATGTGTAATTAGTTTAATTGAATCGGGGACTGCAGAAACAGCACATGTTACTATTTGTGGTGAAATGACATGTGCTGTTTCTACAATCCCCGATTCAATAAATTGTTTCATAATACTGTTTTCCAGATCCAACAGTACATGTAAGAATTTGTTTCATACAGTAGAATGGGACGACTTGGAAAAATTTACAATATTCTTAATTTTTCGAGGTGACAACATTGGCTTTAGTATTTCCCTCCAATTTTGAGTGGATGTTGCATCAGTATACACTACAGCTGCATTTCTCAGGGGGGGGGGGGAATTATTTAGCCAAAAGGTATTATATTTTTATCATCTTCAATAACTACGAAATTTCTTCTTCTTCGTCTTCTTCTTCTTCTTCTTCTTCTTAAGTATTAAAACTTTGAAATTAATGCTTAAACTATGAATAATGAAGGTTAATGCAGCATGATGTACTAAACCTCAACACTAGTGGTGACTGTCAGCAGTACTGGATTAACGTGTTGTCAACATGAAACAAATGAACATCACTAGAATTCCCCAATAGCAAATTGGGGATGTCTTGGGATTACCCCAATTTTTTTTTTCCTAAGTAACCCCCATTAATTTATTTTATCTTTTAATTAAATATAACCTCACTTAATGAATTTGTTACTGTAATACAGTAAAATTTTTGGGAACTTTTAAATTATTATTTGATTTTTGTCTATTTTCTTCACAGTTTCAAAATGATGAGTTACAAAAAAAAAAAGTCTAGGAGTTGGCCCTACCTACACTTCAGTGAAGAAAACTTAAAGATGGCAGTTGCTGAGAGGCTAACTGGTAAATATATATTACTAGTAGCAAAAAAATATGTCATACCCAAAAGCACATTAGACCATAAGGTGAAACAACAAAATATGGGGGGGGGGGGGGGGACCAGGAGCCCAGTGTGCTCTTAGTTCAGATTTTGAGAATAAAATTATGGAAAACATTCAGTGTGCTAGCTCATGGGGATTTCCATTAACATCAATTGATGTTCGACATATTGTCAAAACATACTTGGATAAAAGTGGCAATAAACACAGGCAATTAAAAAAATAATTCACCCGGAAGAGACTGGATGCGAAGTTTTCTATCTCGACACAGATGTATCTTGTCGGAATGTTGGTGCCAAAATATAAAACGAGCCAGGGCAAAAGTTGATTCCAAAGTAATCGAGAAGTATTTTGAAGAGTTCGAGATAAGTTTAAATGGTATTGAGCCAGCCGCAATGGTAAACTATGATGAGACCAACATTATGGATGATTCCAGTTCAACAAAGGTCCTCCTTAGAAGAGGGAGCAAGTATGTATATCAAACTGTGGACTCCAGCAAATCCAGCAATTCGGTCATGTTTGCTGGCGCAGCATCAGATTTGCTACCTATTTATATTGTCTTCAAAGTTGAACACTTATACAACTCTTGGATTCGCAATGGGCCTCCAAAAGCAAGATACAATCGCTCCAAGAGTGGCTGGTTCACCACACCTATATTTGAAGACTGGTTCAAGAGAGTTGCAGTATTTTAAACAATTTCCCAAAGATTTTCCTAAAGCACTTATTGGAGACAACATATCCACTCATCTCTCTGTAACAGTCAGTGATTTATTGCAAAGAGTGGAATATACAGTTCATCCTTCTTCCCTCAAATAGCAAACGTGTGTGCCAACATCTCGATGTGGCTTACTTCAAGAGTTTGAAAAGTTAATGAAGAAAAGTTCTCACAACTTGGAAGTTTAGCAAAAGAAGCCAAGTTCCAAAGGATAAATTTCCTTCCATTTTAAAGAAAACACTGCAAATTCTGAAGGAAGCAAGGAAGGTCAGAGAGCAACATGAAAGTTGGTTTTGAACTTGGTCCTGCTTCAAATACATTAGATAATTTGGCTTGTTTCACTTTTCTTGCATTATGTGCAAACTTATTAATGAATTCAGAGCCTTTTCACAACAACTTTTCGCTCTGATGTAATGCCTACACACATTGATTGCACTTAACACTTCACTCAGTTTAGGTGTTTCAAGATTCAAATTGTCATCTCCATCACTATCACTGTCACTTGAAGCTGGTCTACTATCTTGATCACCACTGTGTTGTTGGCACACATCAGCAATAATCTCATCCTGTAGTTCCCCACACACAGCCAGATTATCATAAAAATGCACAAAGTATCGAAATCTGCACCCTCTGGTACAGGTAGCTCATTGCCAGACACAACTTCGTCATCCTCGTCGTCATCAATTATCATAATCATCATCATCATCATCATCATCATTATTCAATTGAGATCTTTACTTGCAGAGATATCTCTGATTGAGATTCTGTGTGATACATCTCTTATCAAGCAATACATTTCATTTGACGATATGTGTTTTGCATACATCTTAAGTTTGATTAGTGAAATATGTTACTAGTCAGCGATGTAAACAATGAAGGGGGAAAGCAACTGGCCAAACTGCCCTATTATCTCCTGGTTTACTTGCCTCATGAGTGATGTCTTATTGGTATCACTTATGAGGTTCCAATCAGTCTTCGGACTGTTGACTAAGCATACATATATTCTTGCAGAATCTGTTTACAAAGCAGAGAACTTGGTGAGATAGGGAACAGCTGACCAGTTATTGCAGTTATCGCAACTAGAAAATGTGCTCTTTTATGTATTGTAAATATACTTCCCTTTTGAAGAAAGTCATAGTGTGAATTTTTATTACTTCTTAAAATATTTACGACACTCAAGTAATTTGTATCTAATGTTGTAGAGGATGACTTCTGTACATGGTCTCTCCGTCACTGGCAGTACACGGCATATAGGTATAATAGCTTTCAAGGAATCTACAAGATCTGGATTCATAATTGATTCCACTGTGTGTTTCGAAACGAATGAGGAACAGCCAGCAGAAGTGGATAAGGAAAAAAAGAATATTTACAATCCTACCATTCCATATTACCTCCAAAAGTACCAGCTAGAAGAGCTTGAAGTAATCGGTATTCTGGTTGGAGCAAGAGGTACCGCTATTCTCTTCATGAAAGATGTGTTTAAGAGGCTTGGAATACCTACAACTATTATTCTGATTGTAACTTTAGCTACATTGAAAGGATCAATTGCTCTCCGGAAGCATCACCTATATTCGAAATGAAACCAAGTTCATTAGCATTCTTTACTTTTTTGTAACACTTGCCTCTCTAAAACTAGGTATATTTCCACCAATCACAAAATGTATTTGCAGCTATGTACTTATAGGATTTTCATTGTCAAAACAAAATTAATGGTTAACTGAACTTGTAAACATTTATATGGTTAAGTACTCTTTGTCCCTTGTGGCAGCTCACGAATAGTGAGAAGATTTCTAAATTTCCTACTGCATGTATTAGCATAGTAACGTTTTACAGTACTCTGATAAAACTTGATGAAGCAGATCCACGGAGACATTATTCTGAAGAAAATGGAAAGAGTGAGGCATATTTTCGTTTTCTTAGAAATCACGAATCCAGAATGAAAGAGCTTTCATTTAATGTACAGTTTGTGTAGAATACTGAAGAGTTAATTGTATAGAACAAAGAAAAGTTGACTATTAACAGAAGGAATGCAAATATGTTATTGCTATAGACCTACTTCCTTTCCCTGCTACGACTTACTAACTACTATCAACATACTTCTTATTGCACAATGAACTGTAATCTACAAACAATAGTCAAACAGTACTGACAGCAACTTCATCTAAATTCAGTGATCAAAAATTGGTAATATAACTGCAAATGAAGACTGGAAATTCGAAATAGGCTATATACCAATATGTATATTACGTAATGCTTAGTTACAAGATACGGTATGACAGACATACTGTATATTCCTTCTAAAATTTGAAGTCAAGATAACTATTTTGGAGTACAGTTACTTCAATTGAACAAAGAATATACACGTTATACAATTCTAAATTGTGAGAAGGATTAAATCCAAATTGCTTTATTCAATCAAAATAATCATAAGATGTAATCATGTAATTATAGTACGTTTTTCTTAACAAATTCAGCGAAATAATCCATCATTTTATAAACATCAATGTACAATTTCTTAAGCTAGGTAATGTACCATGATGCGGATATGGTTATCTTTTCTTTAGATAAGCCTTTAATATTCTTGAAGGCTTCGAGTTCAAAGTTCTGAAAGTCAAGTAGATTTTCCTTCCTTTGAGACATTAAAAAGTTTCCTATTTTTCATCAACATTCAAATTTCTTCGAATTTTTATCTGTCCAAGAGCAATTACAATAATTATGTATAGTTAATTTGTTATGATCAAGTTAACTGACAGTCAAAGAAAACAATTCTATTAATTTCAGTAACTTTGATTGGTCTTATGTATAATTTCGAGTTGCTAAATTTAAGTCTTCCTAGACAAAACAACTTGCTCTTTTCTTACTCTTTTCAATGCCTGCAAAATATCAATCACATGTAAGGAAATTATGTGCTAAAACCAGACGGGTATAGTTAATGGATTCAAATAATCTACAATTAACTTTTTTCCTGTCATCTCCACTTATAATATACTTCACTTATGGCTTTTAGACAACCCGAAGGTTCATTGCCGCCCTCACATAAGTTCACCATCAGTCCCTATCCTGAGCAAGATTAATCCAGCCTCTACCATCATATCCTACCTCCCTTATATCCATTTTAATATTACCCTCCCATCTACGTCTCAGCCTGCCCAAAGGTCTTTTTCCCTTCGGTCTCCCCAACTAACACTCTACATGTATTTCTGGATTCTCCCACAAGTACTATATACCCTACCCATCTCAAACGTCTGGATTTAATATTCCTAATTATGTCAGGTGAAGAATACAATGCATGCAGTTCTGCATTGTGTAGCTTTCTCCATTCTCCTGTAACTTCATTCCGCTTAGCCCCAAATATTTTCCTAAGCACCTTAGTCTCAAATACTTTTAACCTCTGTTCCTCTCTCAAAGTGAGAGTCCAAGTTTCATAATCATACAGAACAACTGGTAATGTAACTGTTCAACTTATAATATACCTATATTAATTACTTCAGAAGCAGAGTTGTTTATATGCACAAATATCACATACTTAGACTTCAACAAACAAAATTTGATAACACAATCCCAAGGGAAAAAATGGAACTCTCTGCATCAAAATCCACAGTTAATTCCCGATTTACCACAAAAATCGTCTGTAGCTGCATTTAGATTGGCAACAGGCCATGATTGTTTGGCCAAACACCTGCATAGAATTGGAATATATCAGTCCCCTAACTGTCCATTGTGCAACTCAAACCAAGAAATGGATTCGGAACACCTCAAAATCTGTGCTTCAGTGGCTGATCATGATAATATCTTTGAAAAATATTGGAGTGCAAGAGGTCAAATGACTTTATTGTCAAACGCCTGGCATTAGAAAACAACAACAACATATCACACAAGAGGATAAGCTAGGAATTTAGCACCATTTCTAGGTCAGTGACAGTGTTTACAGCTCTGTAGATAGCTAAATGTAATCTTTTTTTATGTGAATACTTCTTACGCGACAGCCACAGGATAAATCTCTAAGATTCATTGATTCATTTAGTGTTCTACCCAAGGCAGGTCTTTCACTGCAAATCCAGCTTTCTCCAATCTTTCCTATTTTCTGCCTTCCTCTTCATTTCCTCATATGATCCATATATCTTAATGTCGTCTATCATCTGATATCTTCTTCTGCCCCGAACTCTTCTCCCGTTCACCATTCCTTCCAGTGCATCCTTCAGCAGGCAGTTTCTTCTCAACCAGTGACCCAACCAATTCCTTTTCCTCTTAAGATATGCAATAAAAAATGAAATGGAAATCCATTATGGAAGATAGACTTTGCAGAATGTATAGTCATTTCTACTATGGAGACTACAAATGTGGGGTTCAAGACATTCAATATCTACAACTTGGAAGGTTATGAAAATATTAACAAATTAGTTAAAAGTTACAGTAATTAAGCTGTAACATAGCCATTTTAAAAATACAGTCAACTCTGCGGACTTACATATTTCGTTCACTATATCTGAAGTGTCTCTCCCCTAACCTTAAATAATAGAAGTGAATGAAATTGTGAACAAGAAAATAAAATATTTCATTTTTGTGGAATGGATTACACTGTATACTGTTACTCACAGTTGATTTACTTAAACTATGCTGTCGACCCACGTCCGCTTGCGAAAGACCACGTTCAATGTCACTTATAATATTCACCTTATCTTCCAAAGAAAATGCTTTATGCTTCGACATTTTTATACAGTACATTCACTGTTGGAACACTAGATCAGGTAGAAATGACAAACGCTGTTATGTTGTGACTGCGTACTCAGTCTTGGAATTTCCCAGGTCACTTAATTGAAACTGGGAGAGGGTTGCTGGAGTTTGAAAGCCATCGAAATCTTACCTCTGGACATAATGTTCGTCTCCTTTTAATAAAAAAGGCAATTTCATTTTCTGTTGTTTCGATGCTATCCATCATAATTAAAATGTTTCTGAGAACAAAAGGCAACCCTTCGATGATGACGTGAGACAAGGTCGTCACGCATTGCCTGGATTTATAGTACAGCTCATTGTCTAGGAATCACTAATCCTACCTTTGTCCTTTGACTAAAGGAGTAAGAAACTTAGAAGAATGTTATTCTCAACACATTCTTTCAATTTTATACAAGAAGGTCTTACTTCAAAAGAATTTGTCAGGATACAATGTTCACTATAACTGAAGCAAGGCTTCACTATAAATGCAAATTTTAATGTACTTTTTAATGTTTGCAGGTCGAGACCAACAATTTAGGTTCACTATAGCCGAATGTTCACTATAACAGAGTTCACTATATCCAGAGTTGATTGTATTGTTTGCAATTATAAGTAATTCAAAACGAAAAAAGATTATCATCAGTTTAATGGTTTAGACCTAATGGCCCTTTCCAGTTTCAGTTTTCAAATGCTCCTTCCATCTGATTCTGGGTCTGCAAACTGTGTTATTGTTGCTCTTGGTCGATATCACAATGCTGGTATGGCAATTTGGTATCCTGCATATGCTCTAGATACTGGAACCAGTTTTATCTTTTTTATTCTATATCTTTCTTATTTTATCTCTTCATGCGACTCTTTTCACAGCACTTAAAATCTCATTTCTACCACTTATATGTGGTGTTTATCTTCCTTAGAGTCCAGGATTCACTTCCATATAGTCCTATCAGAAGTGCCATAGTTTTAGATTATGTATGTTACATAATTTATAAAATTAATAGGCTAGTGTGACTTATTTTACAATTCATGTTTGTATTTTCAGATAAGTCAGTTATTAAATATAATAAATAATGTTAACATTTGTTAATCGGTCTCTATCCTGAACAAGATTAATCCAGTCTCTACCATCATATCTCACCTCCCTCAAATCCATTTTTATATTATCTACGTCTCGGCCTCCCCAAAAGTCTTTTTCTCTCCCAACTAACACTAAACTTCATCTTACGATGTTGGATGACGTATATACGTCCGTTGATGTGAACTCGATAGCTCAGTTGGTAGAGCGCCTGGCCGGAGTACAGGAAGTCGCAGGTTCGAATCCCGCTCGAGGTTGTGAAATTTTTCTTTCATACCATGGCATGATTGTGACTATATAAGTACTTAAACATTCACAACTAACACTCTATAAGCATTTCTGGATTCGCCCATATGTCCCACATGCCCTGCCCATCTCAAAAGTCTGGATTTAATATTCCTAATTATGGTATTATAAATATGCCTGACAGAACAGTGCATACAACGAATGGAGGTACCACTACTGATGCTATGTTCTGAAGATGATTACATAATACGTTTGAATCTCAAATATATGTATGTAATGTACCAGTACTTTAGTTTACTGCAAGCTGAAAATATTATGGAAACTTATTGCAACAAGGTTTTGCCAAAAATGAATACAGAGTTTCAATGTTTGATGTTTTCATATAGAGTAAAACCCCGTTTTTAAAGAATAATCTGAAGTCCCAGTCAAATTACTATAAGAATAATGTAATTAATTCTCACTTTTAAGAAAACCCGATTTAAGGAAAATCCTGCTTTTAAGAAATACTTTACAGCTGGATTTTGTCACAATGAAGCCTGAAATATCGACTTGACTCTCAATCAATAGTACCGGCATATTCAATAGCACATCTCAATCGATAGTAATGCAGCGCCATATGACAGCATTATCTTTTATCATTCTTTATGGTTTTGCTTTGCGTTGCTTTCACAGAGTGGTTTGCTTGCTTTGTTCTCGCGAGTTGTATGAATCTTGTTTCCAATTTTTTTTTGTCAGTTTATGCTGTTTATGCATCATTATAATGGCGACTAAACTGAAGAAATTAACTATTGGACAGGAAGTGAAAATAATAAGGAATGTCGAGGCTAATTATCAAATAACACTATCACACATGACAAAAAAGTATGGTTTGCCAACTACTTCATTATGGAGAATAATTAAGAAGAAAAAAGAAATGTTCAGTGCCTAGTTTCAGTGTGGTTCGGGTTCAACCAAATGGAAAAACATTCGTACCTCACCATTTGAAGAGTTAGAAAATATTATAATGAAATGTACTGTAAATAATAATTGCAGACCTAATTATGTAAATGATTATAATGTTTGGTATGTAACACACATGTTAGTACTAGTTATTTTAGCCTTTCCTTCCCATTTTATGTATTGTAAACTCTCTTTTAAGGAAAAGAAAAATAATCCTTCAGAAATTCGTTAAAAAGGGGTTCTACTGTACATCTTACACAGCAATCTGATTCTCGTTTTTTTTCCAATAGTACTTAACCCGTTTCGAATTTACAATTTTCAAATAAAATATCAGTGCTTTCAATAATTAAAAAATTGGACAATTCTTTTTTTTTTTTTTTTTTTTTCCTTCTTCCTATTACTTTCATGTATTGAGCCTAATAGCCTGTTACAGTTTCAGTCCACAGATACATAGATGGTCCAAAGATCTTTTTTCTCGTGGATGTAATTTAGCAATTTAAACTTTCTGAATACTTCTCTATCTTACATCACTGTTGAAAATGATTAACCTCTTTGATTTTATATGTGAAAAGAATCTGGAAGTTCGTAATATTGTCATGCAAAGATGTCATTATTTTGCTCTACAAGTAATATTTCACAAGCTATATCGTTAATATTATTTAAAAGACTAACTTCATTGTGTCTTACTGCATTTTGTCATGTTTAAGTTAGTGGTAAATTCGCCTTTCCTCTTGTCATCCTAAAACAAGTGGAACTTGTACTTTTATCAGCAATATAAATATAATTATGCAACAAAGTTAATACATCATCATAGTCTCCAGATTACCATGGTAATGACCTTATGCAGACCATAATCTTTTATGTCCTTAATTGATTCCTCTGCAAGTTTAATTACATTTTTGGAAATTTACTACAATAACATGCGTCTCTTGGAAAGTGCAACAACGACACATGTACATTACAGTGGAATTCTGGAGCTGTTCTGATTTTTACATTGACATGAATCTGCTAATGAATTAAATGCAATTTTAAGAACCATTTCAATAATACACTTGAAAATGTTCATCTAAATTAGAAATGTCACACGTAATATATCAAAATCAACATCACCATATGAAATAAAATGGTTACTATGTATGACTTTTTCCAGGCAATTATTGACGGTTTATTGAATTATTTACTGTCATACAATTCTTCATCTGCATTCAATAACTGAAGGACCAGGAACCCATTTGTCCAATACAACGTCCTACAAAAGAATAAATACATTAGACCATTATCTTTAACATTAAACATATAAATTTGAAAATAAAATCTAAAATTACAATAAAATTTCAGCAAATTTCAGCAAATCTTGTTTTCTTTTTAATCCTTTGCAGTTTAAACTAGCAGAAACAGAGGTTTCGAAACAGAAGGACTTATTGACTACCGTGCACACAAAATGGTTCACTAAAAATAAAAAGGTATAATAATAATAATAATAATAATAATAATAATAATAATAATAATAATAATAATAATAATAATAATTTAACTTTCAAATACCAGTACTTAATGTCAGGTATCTTTATGAAGCAGGAATTAAATTATATAAATTTTGTCTGTGGATTCTAAATTCTGTAAAATTCTATACATAATGTTGCTTTATTGTACTGGACAGATATCAAGAGTTTTGATGCATTACTATTGCTATTGCACACAAGCAGCCCTTCAGCAAATGAAGAGGTGAAGTGGTTCGTGTACTCACCATTAAGGCATACAAAAAACAGGAAGGCAGTTCCCTAGCTTACTAGAACTCTGTTATAAATGGAGGTGATGTCTTTTTAGCATTATAGCCCTTGGATTTAATTTATGTTTACTAATTCAATGAAGAGGTGGCAAGTAGCTCTGTTGGTAGAACAATTGGCTATGAACTGGAAGGTCAAGAGTTGGATCCTGGTTGGTGACAGGATTTTCTCATTGTCAAATTTCCAGAATGGCCGCAAGGTTCATTCAGTCTCTTATAAAACTGAGTACCGGGACTTTCATGGGAGTAGAAAAGTGGCTGGAAGGTGGTATTGACCACATCACCTCAGTCTAGTGCCGTGGTCAAGAAAGCACGGAGCTCTACCCCCATAAACTCACCCTCTTCCCCTCGTGCCTTAATGGCATGTATAGGGAATAATTTTTACCTTTTTAATTCAATGAAAGTTCTATGTAGTGAGTTACTCAGGTTGTAAATATAAATATATTTCACACATTCACAGTTAGTAGACCTATAAATTACAATAAATTCACAATGCTGGAAGTATTAAATAGGTAATACATTTTTTTCTAAATATAATTGTTATGCAAACTGGTATGTTTACCTCCAGTGAAAAGTGATACATTATAATAACTGGATAAATTGGATTACTCTAACAAAACGTACCTACATCAGAATAAATGTGCTAATTATATATTACTTTCATATGAGGCACTCCAGAAAATAAGATGAACTCTACAATGACTCCCTTTTATTTTATAATTGAAGCGTGAGGCCAAACAATGGGACAAGCACCAAACAGCAAATTGTGCAGGAGAGGCAATTTCAAATGCTGCACCCACTCCACAAAAGGAAACGAGCCTCCTGCAGATTTTTGAAGAAACAGACCATGTGTCACGATAGAAGAGGCCACAATGTCGATGTTCCACTGAAAATTCTAGCTTTATTCAAGTTGGTGCTTGTCTCATTGTTCAGCCACATGCTTCAATTATACGAAGTATAAAGAGAAACTATTATGATGCTTAACAAATCGATTTTGAGACTTTCACGGATGTTCTCAACATTCTTGATATGAAAATGTAATTTCGTTCATGTGTACAGTGATTTCTCCTTTACTATTATGTGGACTTTGTTCAAATTTAGTATCTACAAGTAAATTCATCCAGGAATGAGGCACATAAAAATATAAGCAAGTGTGGTGTAGGTAAGATGGGTAAACAACCCAATTTATATCTCCACTCATGGACTAGACTTATTAAATGAGTACTGGAGAGTAGATATGTATGTATAATGTAATGATTTTGACAATGAATGTGGGATAATTATGTACTTTTGAAACTAACACAAAAATTTTGAATAGGTAAAGTAATATACATTTCTTGCATAAATAATTAATTGTTTTATATACGAGTAGTATTCCATTTTCTCAGTCATCTTCATGATCATGTCAATCTTTGAAGAAAACAGGGAATGTCTGTATGTTTATGAAGGAAAAATAACAACACATGTTGCTGTCATTTAATTACTAATCAATGACAGACAATTGTTATTTGTTAGACAATTATTATTTGTTAAAAGGGGAACATCAATAATTTCTCATTTACATTTATTTCTGTTTTACTAAAATGCTCTGACACTTCTGTTTGAGATATTTACATATTATATAGATACATACTTCACAAATGCCTGATTTGAGTTTATAAAATACGAAAATGATATCACGTTTCTATGTGAGAAGATTTTTTCACATACATATTATGAAGAATCATAGACAACAGAGAGACAGTCGTACATTTTTAAACACTGAATATATTCTTCTAAATTAAGCAGAAATGGAGAAGCACATGACAAATCGGGGTATTATATTATAATGATCATAAAGGACGCAGAAAATTTCTGATAGTCCTATTAAGTATCATGTATCTCACTCCAAAAAGGTAGAAGAAACTTACGTTTTTTTAACTGAAATTATCATTTTCACTTGAAAGTATTTAACATTGAGTATCTTATGAATTTACTAAGAGGAAGACATCAGTTAGGCACACTGTCTTATATTTTAGTTATTGTGTAAAATATATGGCAACAGTTACTTGATGTGTAATGCTACAATCATGATGCAAGTTCAGTGGAATCATTTAAAGAGTGGTCACACACTATTGATTGTGATTTACCAGTGTGTGTCTGTGTATGCATGTGAGGGATGAGTATTGATAAATTAGGGTTATATTTATTTTTCCAACTTCCTATATTTTGCCTTTTGTTAAAAGAAATGAATATAGAGTTAGTTTTACAGTAGTTATTGTTGAATATAATCTGTGAGTTAAGAATTATTATAAGTAGTTGTAAATAAGAAAGGATATTTGGACTACAGTATACAACAGTGCATTCAGCAATTGAAGAGTCTTCCCTGATAAATTAAATAACATTGTAAAGCAACAGATTAATATTTTACATTTTAAGCAACTTTTTCCTTTCTTAGAATAACTCATTAACCGAGGAACATTTTCAGAGCTGTTCGTAGGTTCTAATAGTCTAGTGACTGAGAACTGAAGTGCCATGGAGGTGTAAAAGAGGTAGGGAAATACCGTGCATTCCCTGGTGAACTCAGCCAGTTGTGTTGTGGCTTGTTCAGCCGAGGAGCCTGTTGTCTCGCATGTATTAGGACTTTCTTTTCCCCGTGATCTAACTTGCTCTCAGCAGACTGTACTGCTATCCTCCAGCCTATGCACGTATTGTCTTGTGTCTCGTTTTCTTTGCAGATGTCAGAAATGTGTGGACATAGGAGGACATCATTCCCAACATCACATGTGACAAAGTACGTGTTTATTGCGATTGTATCTGTACTTTTATATTAAGTAAAATGGAATTAAGGAAAAGCCGAAGCCTGAGGAGAGGGGATACTATATTCGATTTCGCTGGGAGTCGGAACATTGGTGAGCCGTGAAGCTTGTAGCCAACTATTGGCTGATTCACGAGGGAATGCACTGTAGAACTTCTATGCTTTCTTGACCTTGGCAGTACGGGGTATTTTGATCAGTTTCATGCTATGACTGTCTTTTATCTCCAAGAAGATCCAGGATTCAATATCACAGAAAGCTGAATGAACTCAGAAACTATTTTAAAACCCACTTTCGTCTGGATCTGCCGATCTACTCAGAGAAGGGAACCCTATAGTTGAAAAACTCTATTTTCATTGGCAGTAACTGCGAATATTGTTGAGGTCAATCTTATTAAATGAAATGCTTCGGTATATATAAACAAAATTAAGTTACATTCACAACAAGATATAATACACTACACACTACAAATATTTATTAAGTTCAAAGAAACAAACCTGTTCAGCTGTAATAATATAGCAATACTAAGTCCGTGCTACCATTTTACAATGTGCAAATGCATCTACAGTGTAGTACAGTAAGCCTTTACATGCACTAGTCGTTAAACACATAATCTGCTAACAAATGATCTGCAAAAATAACCAACATAATAAAACAATAATTAGGAATGAAAAGTAATACCAGAATAACCAAATGAACAGGATAATATTATCTTTCTGAACATGCATGCACATGCTATTAAGCCCATAATTAACAAATAAATATACATTTGTGAATTTCACGTGACAAGACAGGTGCATTTGCAACGAAATATTAATTCATACTTAAATCTATACTTTATTACAATATAACTGTAATAGTCTGGTGCAGAACATGACCAGCATAAAGGACTCTTCATCATATTTTCAATCATTAATATTCAAAACACTAAAATTGAATATACTGTCAATAGGTATTTTATATTAACTTTATATTAGGCAAATTTTTTTCATTAATAAATTACATGATGATGATGATGATGATGATGATGATAATGATGACGACGATGATTATAATGATACAATCACAACTTAGTTAAGTCAAAGAAACAAATTGGTTTCTGTTGTCATCTCAGTACAAAATTAACTTCATTTCCAACTTCCAACTTTTTCTCCTCCTATTGTACAAATCCAGAAACAAAATTCAGGTGGCCCAAATTTTGTTTCTGGGTCTGTACTCTTTAATACCATTTTCTTTCCATTCTTCTATTAGGTCTTAATCAAAGTGAAAAGAAATGGAAAGTGTGACCATTTGGTTAGAACAGGGGTAGGAACTTCCAATTAGCAATAACAGGGGAGGTTATTCTCACTCCACTACTGTGACGTTTTAATACATACTATTCCTGTTACACAACATGGCTGCCAGTGGCGGCATGTAATGGTAGATGAATATGATGAAAATACGTAATGCAATTTTCATACTGTTGCATTTTAAATTATTTCTTTCAGTAATCTTATTCATAATAAGCAAGCCCTGGATTCTTAGGTTCGAACCTATTCTGTTGCTATCTTGTTACTTTCGAAATATCCCTTTTTTATTATTTTATATGCCAACAAATAACATAGGGCCTACTTAAATTTTATAGGATCTAAGAAGATCTAATTTGTATGTTAGGACCTAAAATTACCTACTTTCCTTGTCAGAACCAAAAAAGACCTAATTTGTTGTACTTAACCTATACATCTGTATCTTATTTATTTTAAAGTAACTGTAGAACTTGCTGAAATAATAGTATTACTGTTCATTGCAGCATAAATACGTTACTGTGGCTGGTGTTCTTTGAAAGGAAAGCTCTACAATGCGGCGACAATGTACAAGTATACAGAGGTCGATGGTCTGTATTATAGAAACTTTGAATGAATTTTAAAAGAAAAGGTGCATGTCAGATATGGCAGAATCATGTGATCATGACATGGGCAAAAAAAAATAGCCAGTGTTCTCTCCACCTAAGGCACGAGAAGTTTAATCTGTTATCTGTTCAGTAGTGAATTAGTGATACAGACTTTTAACATTGTTATTCATACAATATAATTCAATTTGCTTAATTGAAGGGATCACGTCTAAATATAAATCCTCAAGAAGTAGTACAAGGGGAACACAGACCACTGAAGTTTACCATTGCCAGGTTAATTTTGTTGCTTGTATAATATATTGACTATTTTTTCTCTTTCTTTCTCCGCACATTTTAAATTTCGGCATACAACTTGAACTTGTCTGTGTTGTAATAGTGGTAGCATTCTTGCCTCTAGATCCCAAGTTCACAGAGTCAAATCTGGCAAAAGGCTAAAGACTTTTCAGTGTGCAAAAATCTTAAGAAGTGATCCTCTGTGAGAGTCTTCATAAGGGAGTTCTGATTCTGAAATTTCATGCTCGAACCTGAATCCTGAAAGAAAAGACTCATGGGCAAAATTTAACGGAATTTACAGCTAGTTCGTTACTAGATGATGGCCTGACCCCTATCATAATGTCGAGGTACTAGTGTTAAGTAACACAAATCAACATGGCTGAAAGAAAAAAATAATTAAATGAGTGGTTTACAGGTGTAATAATTTAATAAAGGTTCAGTGATTTAAACACAATAAGCTATTAATATGTATCAATACTAGTAAATAGCAGTGTTAGGCATTAATCAATTAAATTTAATCAATTAAAAGTAATCATTTCCTACATTAATTGCAATTAATTTTAATCATAATTAAATTCAATTGTTAATTGCAACTGAATCACATATTTATGTAATTGTTAATTGTTAGTTGTTAATTGTTATCAATGACTAAAAGTACTGTCCGCAGCAGGAACAGGAACCTCTTTTTACGAACTATTAATACATTCATGGGAGAGATTTCTATACACATGCCCTGTAACTGATCATATGGTTTCACCGAATGCCTTGTGTTTTGTGCATCGACAGTGCTGTAATGTGTACTGTGTGCAGTGTTCAGCTGTTCACTACGTTGTAGTTTGGTACTGCGGAAACATACTCTAATGGTGTCACATTGTGTATTACTGTATTTGCTGCTGCATTCCCAACTTCCCATTGTGTATTTACAAATTGTACTACTTTCTGGTGTTCGATTATTATTGTTATTACCAACTCAACGATGTCTGAAGATACCGTACTAGTATACTGAAAGTGGTTTCATTAAGAGAGACTTCTTCGATTGGTACAAATAATACTTCGGTGGTGAGTACTAGTTCATCTAATCTCCACGCAAGTACTGAAGTTCCAATGACTTCACTGGACGATACTTTTTTCAAGCATGTTCCTGAATTATCTACTTCTACCAAACTTGTTGCAATTTGTATGAAATGCCACCTTAAAACTGTGGAAATAAAAGGTTATAATAATTTTAGTTCAAATTTTATAAGTCATTTGAAAAGAAAGCATGGTGACATTTCTATTAATGAGTACAGGGCATATATGAGTATGAATGACAATAAGAGAAGTAAAACAAAAGAGAAAAGCCAAAACATTCATCATTAAAATCACACAGAAATAAAAGCCTATTTTGTCAAGAAAAATTTAATGAAGATGTAGCAAAGTTTTAGTACATTCCATGACTGAAGACCCTTCTTTTGTTACCATCTTTGAAAATTTCAACATTGACAAGTTTGCAGTGAAACTCATGAGCCAGTGGACATTTTGTCGAAAATAAATTACATCTATGTTAACTAAATGTTTACCGCCAAAGAGGAATTAGAAAAGATAAAATATATTTGCACAACCACCGATATTTGGTCCAGATGCAAGAGGAGGTTTTAGGGGCTTACTGCTCACTTGATAAACAATGATTTACAGAGAAAGTCATTCTCTTTATCCTGTGTTCTATTTCAAGGAACCCACTGCTATGAAAGCATCACAGCATTAGTTAGGTATGGAAATTGATGACGAATTTGGTCTTACAACTAACAAAATTGTAGCTACTATTATAGATGGCGGGAGCAGTTTCATAAAAGCATTCAGTGGATTTGGGATAAAGACAGAATGTATAAGTTGACAGATGATGACGAAGAATGTTCTGTTACTGAATATTACGAAGCTTCTGAAACAAGGTATATTCATCCTATGCTTGATGTGACTTCTGCAGATGTTAATAATCCAAATATTCATCTACCTTCTCATGTAAGATGTGATGCGCATAAACTGAATTTGTGTTCTACTACTAATATCAATAAAGCATTGAAAAATCCGAATAATGCGAAGTTGTCAGAAATGCATGCTACTGTTAGACTATAAATAAATGCAATGTTCTATGGAAAATGGCAAATTATCCCAAATCAGCCGAGAAAATACATATGGTCTTGGGATATACTCTTTTCCGTCTAGGAGCTGCGAGATGGAACAGCATATTTGATTCTTTAAAACAAATATCAGGAATCAAAGAACTTAGTCCTTGAATCCCATAGATTCAAAATCCCCTATATCCACTTTAGAAAATTAAAGTATTTTAACAGTAACTTGTGAAAAATAAGCTTAGAGAGAATTTTTAACCTAACAGTGAATTTTAACAAACCTTTTGCTTCAAATTTAGTGGCTTTTTGAATTCAAACCACATAAATGATTAGAATTCATTCTTAGCAAGCAATATCTGAGCATAACTCAATTCTGAACAAAATGATCTTTAGGGGGTTTTGAATCTAGAGGATTCCTGTCTTATATAATAATCTGGGTTTAAAAAATGCGCTGAGGGAATCAGTCACACTTGTTCTGCCATTTTCAAACTTTTCTATCCACTCATATACGACTCTACGTGAGAGAGCATTGTCGCCATACTGAGTACACATTCTCTGATGGATCTGTGAACTCGGCACACCTTCTGCCCACAAAAAACGTATCACTGAACATTGTTCGACTTTGTGCAATTTTCAAGTTTCGCTGCCATTTTCAACCTCATGTAGCAACTGTCAGACTAACTGTTAAGACAATAGGCTTGCTATGATGACTTGTCATACCACAACCACCACCCCCATCGTTCTCCGTTCTTCCATCTCCACTGCAGGATTCACAGTGCGGCAACTTTTTGAACAGCCCTCATATATATTTTATTTACTATTTTTGAAACCGTTAACTGTATTGTTTTTATTTGGGTGTACCTCATTAAATAAATTACATACTTCTTGTTGATATCTCTTTCTGTCACCATAACCAACCATCATTAGGATTTCTACCCTTTCTATTTCAGTAAGTGTTGCCATGATGAATGATTTTCAGCTCAGGTATGAAAAAGGGTCATTGTTGATTTATATCAGTGTTTTGTTAGTTTCATGGCCTATTCTATGAATACAAAAAATGATTTTGTACGTACTACATAATAAGCCTTTGAAAGAAGCATAACACAAGTTAAGACGACGTGATACCTCGTATCTGTAAATTTGCAGGTGACTCAAACAACTGTTTTAAACTATTTAAAACTAAACAGCGAAATTTTAAAAAGTCTTTTTCTCTAGAACAATTAGAGAAAATTCTAGTAATTTATTACGAAACCAATTATAGTTTGAACAGTTGAAACAATTTTTAAATTGGAGATTTAAATGCATTTAGGTGTATACATATCATTTTAAGTGACAGTACTGGTAACTTTGACAAATTTTAATCTGTTATATAAACACAGTTTGGACACTCAAGTACTATTTCCTACAGTTTACAACTCTATGTATAGGTCTAATGTTGGTTTCTTTGCATTTATCAATAACTTTGCTAATTTATTAACACTGTACTGATTTTTTAAATATCTTTTAGTGTTTTTCTATCCTATACTTTTAGAGTCTGTTTTATGTTTTATAAAGCCTAAATGTGGCACTGAAAGAGCTTATTTTAGGTACAAAAACACATTTTTAGGACTTAAAAATTCGCGATCTAGTCATCATCATTAACCTATAGATTTGAAGTCAGAACATATGTGACCCCTAGTGGAGGTTTCCATATCTACAAGGAATTTAGTTACACTTATTTGCCGAGAGGGGGGCTGAGGGATGAGTGATAAGTTCATTGCCTCAAATGCCACTAGTATCAACTAAAGTATTATTAGGACGCAAAAGAGAGGATAATTTTATCCAGAGGCTCTAATTTAGGCTGGGGTTTTTAACATGACAGAAAACTGCTACATGGGGGAAAGGTTTAAAGTTCAGAACTTTGCATTCAGGATCTTTCAATCCTGAAAAATCCATCAACCTCAGCCAGGTTTGAACCCACAACCCTTAGGTTTACAGGAGAGTGCTTTACCCCTAGACCACTGGGGGGCGACAATTATTATAATTTATAACATACATTTTTCTTCCCCTGCAGTTCATTGGATCTGAAAACTGTTCTGAGGTGTAACTGTCAATCATGTGATCATGTTGATGTTTCAGTAACTTGTCAAAATAGCAGTTGTTTATGATAAAAGAACACAAGACGAGTGGAGTGATCATACTTTTTACACATATTTTGCTATGCTTCCACTCAAACCTCACCTTCTTATTCTTCATTAATATCGTGTTGTAATTTTATTTGATAAAAAAACTCATCTTCCACAAAATTTCGTACTATTTTCAACTTCTTAATGATGGTTAAAATATTTCCAATAAATATCTTTCGAATTATTATTTTGTGATTTTTACTCGTTATATAAATAGTGGAAAAAGTTGTCCATCATTTACAAATTTACGTATTAATGAATATGACAAAATATGACACAAACAACTAATTCCACACAGAATTGCATGCAGAAATTACCACACAAAATTGATGCAGAAATTACGTTTTTTTTCTTCAAGATTAAATATTTTTAACAGAAAAAATAAAAATTAATACATACCATCTTCATCAAAGGTAGCAAGTGTCAGTTTACTCAGTTTGTTACTCAGACATGACTGTGGCAACTCTCGGCGATTTACCATTGTCAAGGGCACTTGCGTATCTGCATGTGAGGAAAGAGCTGTAATGTTATTTTAAAGTCACCATTTTGTTACATAAATTAGTAGCAACATTACATCTAATTGTAATAATTACTTACCATCACTATCTGTTGATGTATCATACACTGGGCGGTCTGTTTCATCAGTATAAGCAGCTGTTTTCTGTTTCAGTTCTTCCACGAATCCAGATATCAATGCATCCATCATCACAGCCTGTAAAACATACAAATGATTATGCACTGAAAATATAACTTCCTAGAATTTATAATTTTAGATATCGGTAATTTATTACTTCATACATAATGGTAACCCTTTAATGTGTATCAGGTTTTCACTTATGAAACAAATTTATTACTGATAATATGTCAAGTGAACATAAAAAGATACTGGACATACCTGTTTGGAAAACACTTGAAGGATCTTCGACACTCTGGTACCGTTTTCAAGCACCATGAACTGCAGGAAAAGGCATGGCAAACAATCAGGATTATCTTCTTGAGAAGGTTTAGCAAAATCCCAAGATAATTCTTCATATTTCAGTCCAAGTAACAGTGTCTGCAAAATATAACCAGCTTTCATTAACGGAAATACAAATCACTTATTTCTTTTAATGATTTTAAGCAAACATAAGAGAGAGATTTGATAAGTACTGTACATTAAAGATGCAAAAGTCGTATTATTTAGAGAAAATGAAAACTGAATCTATCTAGTTTCATACACAATAATTAAGTTCCTCATTTTTCTTTCTTAAGTATTAACATATTTCAATCAATCAATCAATCAATCAATCAATCAATCAATCAATCAATCAATCAATCAATCAATCAATCAATCAATCAATCAATCAATCAATCAATCAATCAATCAATCAATCAATCAACCGATCGATCAATCATCCTCGTCGTCATCATTATCTTTTACAATTCACCATTCTTCCACTAAGATTGAAAATGTTTATTTTTTTTTTTGTTGACTTGTTAGTTTACTTTTTACAGACTAATCTGTAAACAGCTTACAACTTTTGAGAAACTTCATTTGTTATCTAGTTTCTTCTAATTAATCATTTTAGCATTCAGCATTTTGAATACAGGAGTAGAAACTACTAAAACTTCATAAATATCACCTGTGCATACTTTCTAATCTTCACTAGTGATGATCTTGTCATTGTGCCACAACTGTTTTGAAGTTTGCTGAACTTATATCTGTATCTTTACTTCTATTGCACTCCAAAAACACTCCCAAGTAATTAAAATTTACAACTTGTTCTAATGTATTATCTTTTAAGACTAGTTTTACTCTTATGGAATATTTTTCACAGAAATCATTATTTTTGTTTTTAGTTGCGAAAGTTACAAATTGTATTCTATTGCAAGTTTACACATTATACATATAGCAGCAGAGGTCTGTAACAGTCTTTGTTCCTATATAAGATTGTCTGGTCACATACAAAAAAAAAGTATCTAACTCTGTTTTATAAGCACAAGCTAATTAAAATAAATGCAATTTTCTGTACATCATATCAATGAAAAACATAGACAAAGCAAATGATAAAGACCCTTGTCAGACTTGGCAGGGAAATCCTGTGTGTAAAGACAATACAATTTGATAACACTTTGTAAGTCATGAACTCATATACCACAGCAGTAAATGAGGAGTCACGGAATTTAACTTCATGTTAGAGTTGTTCATCTCGCCACTCTGAGTAGTGCACCTCGCTGTTCATATTGCCATATACCTCGTACCTCGCCTCTGGAGAACAAAGTGAAACAGTCCACCTCGCCATGCTTCTAACCATGAGAAAAATTCAATCAGCCAGTGAATTCATGCAGTGAACGTAACGTAATAAACATTAACATATATGGTGAATTGTATTGTTTGTGTCGGCAGCTAAACATCGTACGAATATTTAATGATGTCTCAATCAACTTTCGATTATATCTCGACCCTAGCAGAATCTAAAATCCACATACATAAGCAACAATTTACTGCTGAAGAGAGATTGGTAATATCTCTCAAGTAACAATTATATCTAATAGGAATAATGTACTATAATTAAATTGTATTATTTATTAACAGCAAAAATATTCCACTTTTCACTTTCATAGTTTTCTGTCCAAGGGCAGGTCTTTCACTACAAACCCAGCATTTTTCAATTTCCTATTTTTCATCTTCCGCTTGGTCTCCACATAAAATTCAATGCTGTCTATCATCTTTCTCCTGTTCACATTCCTTCCAGTGTATCCTTAAATTTCAAAACTCATGATTAACTTAAAAACCTTAAGTAATGGAAATATTTTGAAAATGAATATGAAATCAGCACTATGATTTCTATGAGTATTCGCAGTTTTAACAGACAAAAGTTTAGTCTCTTTGCATACAGAAGTTCATCAGGTGAAAGAACTCCTTTAACTCGCCGAAACTCAAAAACTAGGAAAGATTTTGAGTAGTAACCACTTTTAAAAGTAATTTCCATTCTTTCTAAACATTTCTCTTGCTTTAAAAAAGTAAAAAATAAAAAAGTTTGTTGCTTATCAACTTTTGAGGGTGTCACAATACTTATTTTAAATGGAACACTTCGAAGTTAGTTTTTTTTCCCCATCACTTTCAAAAATTATACTGATTTCGAATTTTTCTTCTATGCTTTCCTTAGACATTTATCTATGAATCCTAAAAATTACAGTGCGATTGACTATCATAAGAGCTACGACGTGATAATGTTTAATGGTACGGTGGAGATTGCCCTCATCTCGTCTTTACAGAGCCCTAGATAGAATAATGATGTGTTTTGCAATAACCAAGTAATTACAACGCTAGTTTCAGACAGTTGCATCCTGAAAAATCAAACCAGTTTGATTCCTACTGAATGGCATGGTGCTCGGTGAGATGAACAGCTTCAACATATTTTTACTCATTATGAACTGTTGGTTTGTTTCCTAATTGGCACGTGGCAAGATACAAAGCATGCTGGTTCGAGTTTTCATGGGGAAGAATTTTCTCATGAAATTTCGGCCAAAGTATGGGACAGGTGCCCACCCAGCATCATGATGAAATTGGAATGTACAACAGGAAGCAAAATCCGGTTTCGAAAACCAGCTACAACGAGTGGGGAATTATTATGCTGACTACGCAATATCTCTGTTCTCATTCATCTCTGCTAAGGCATGAAGACGTGAGGCCTTTCTGGACTGTCGCACCACTGAGGACAGACCTTCATTCTGAATTGAAATTCTTAATTTAACTATCACGACAATAGGAGCTTCCCATTCCCCTTCCCCAGTCGTCTCCCTCCCCTCCCAAAATAGTCAAGTATTTCTAAACTTCGGTAAGTATCAAATAAACTCACACACTGAATGTCATCAATAACATACACTCCTTGAGCGTTGATTGCGACCAACACTGGCACATCCTGATGAGTAATGAGGGATGTGAGGCCTCGTACTGGTTGTTCCACTTGTCCTTGAAAGAATGCTCCCCTTGAGAAATGAATGAAACAATGTTAGAAAATGCTCGTAAGAAAAACGCACCGTGAACAATTATAGAGCTATGTTGTTCTGAATTAATTAATAGTAAACAATTTACAGTGTTTCATAATTCATACACAAGAGCAATCTATTAACTAGAGTGAAAGCAAAAATGAACAAAAATGATTTCTTCTTCTTTTTCAAACAGTGAATCTCTCGGAAATCTATAGTTCATTTAATTTGTGTATATATAATCTTCCTCTCTCCCTTCATAACCTCTCACTTGTGAAAAGGTGATCCACATTCATTCTGGTGTCTACATTAAATATTATAACGAATTTTCTATTTCATTTAGGGTCTGCAGAAGTGAGCAACTTTATCTCATTTATAAAAATTACTTACGCATTAAAGTACAGTAGAACTCCGATTATCCGTCACCCTATTAACTGATTGGCGGATTATCCGACTGTCTTTCTCTTGCTCCATTTTTTTTGCTACAGAAACATATGAAATAGATACTATTGTACGTTATATTAGTATATGTGTTTTTTCTACAGATTATTATTACAAGCATTTACACTTACACAGTTTTGGTCTACTGTTCGAGTTGCCATACTCTACAACTTCTATATAAAATCAATTCCATGAGTGTCAAAGAAAACGTGTTGTGCTAAGTATCGAACAAAATGCAAATAATTATGTGGTTTGGGGGTAGAGAAACTGTGGGTCACCTCGCATCACAATACAAGACTGATGTTACAACTGTGCGCGATTTAATAAAAATCAAGGATAAAGTGTATACAGTATGTAAATCTACAACATGAGACCTTTATTATTCCTATCTTTCCACTGACAGCCATTAAAAAGAAGTTCTCTTACCCCTTAAAACACGTCGTTGACAACCGAACTTAAATGAATGAACTTCTGATTCACTACCAAGCTTATTAAACTCAAGACCACGGAGAAAATGACAAAATTTCAGTGTTATTCACTTAGTTTGCAAAAAATATTTTATGGTACGGATTATCCGATTTTTTCGATTAACCGTTCAGTCAATTCCCTTCATTGCCACGGATAATAGGGGTTCTACTGTACAGTGAGGTTAGTTGGGGACACTCGAGTTTTCGTCCTGAGCTGGACCGACTATCAATGTGTTGGTTACCACAAGGAACATGCGCGCGTCTCTGGCACTATTAATCCTACAATCCTAGAAGTTATAATAATTACCAAGCTCACATTCATTGTTCAAAATGTCCTCCATTTACTGCAAACACACATCTGACATCTTTTTATGAAATTTGCCATGATTCTCACAATATATTTGATTAGTGTGTTCAAATCTTTCACCAATCTCGTTTAATTTCTCTTCTGACACAACACAGCATTCTCTTTTCGGTTTTTCGTTTACCGAACCTGTCAGCATGAACTTCTTATAAAGTCTTCTTATTGTACTGACAGCTGGAACAGGTCTCACTTGAAACTTTTTCCGAAATTTTCGTCTTGTCGCCACACAAGATTTTCGTTTCCATAAGTATGTATTGTATAGATAAATATGTTCAAGCAATGAACACGAATGACGCACTATTCCCAGTGATCATGCCATCTCTTAATGGGGAACGGCTCCTGCAAAACCCGATCGTCCCCAACTAACCTAACTGTATAAGATAATGTAATAACAATGGACAACCAAAATATAGTAAAGTTTACTTTGGTTTAAAGTGTGGCTCACGGTATGAAATATATGACTGTCACTCTGCAATTTCCAAAATACTTGGAGCATATTGTGATACAAGACAATTCACTGTTGACTCAGTGCCTAAGACGAGATCACTGTAATATAGTACACAATGCCACTGTAAGAACATGATTCCAAATTATCATTCCAGTAATAATCCATTTCTTATACTGCTTATATTTTTAAGGTATTTTTGTTAATTTACTTATTTTTTACTTTTGTTTTCTTCTTTTATTATTCCTATGGTTAAGTACTTGTTAGCCATTGGCATAGTTCGGTCAGCAAAGGTGCTTGCCTTCTGATCCAGAGCTGTGCTCGGGTGTAGGTTCAATTCCTGCTTGGGTTGATTACCTGACTGGGTTTTTTTTCGAGATTTTCCCCAACAGTAAGACAAATGTCAGGTAATCTATGGCGAATCCTCGACCTCATCTCGCCAAATAACATCTCACTATCACCAATTTCATGTTAAATAATCCAGTAGTTGATACAGCAATCTTTAAATAATCAAGTAAAAAAAAAATTCCCGTTCATTTGAGAATTTATAATTATTTGTTGTTTATTTTATTCTAGTTCATAACTTCTATAAATATTTATTTGCAACAACTGTATAAAATTTAGAAGAACAGTACAGGAAAGAAAAACATAGCTGAAGAGACAAGTCAAAGGCTTTAGAATTGTTTGATTCATATTTATTTCAAAAATCTTTTATGATTTTATAGTAATAACACTAATAACAAACACAAAAGTCAAAGGTTAATTTTTTAAATTGGTTATTTAACAATGCTACATCAACTACTAAGTCATTTAGTGCTGATGGAATTGGTGATAGCGAGATGTATTTACAAGATGAAGGCGAGGATTTGCCATAGATTACCTAACATTCGTCTTACATTTGGGAAAAATCTCGGAAAAAACCCAACCACGTAATCAGCCCAAGTGGAAATCGAACCCATATCCAAATCCAAATGCAGCTCTGGATCAAGAAGAAGTCACAGTTAAGTACCAATCATTATTAGAATAAATGAAATAATTTAACATAATTTATTCATCTTGATTACATACTTTTCATCAGTTTATCACTAAAGATTTGGTGAATTTTTTATGTAAACAACTTTTCTGTGTTAACTGAAACTACAATGACTCCACTGTTGTTGAGTAATGTTCAGCATGCCTGGCCATGAAATGAGCGGGTCTGGGTTCAAATCCTGGTTTAGACAAGTTACCTGGTTCAGGCTTTTTCCGGAGGTTTTCCTCAACCCATTAAGAGCAAATGCTAAGTAACTTCTGGCTCTGGACCCTGGATTCATTTTGCTGGCATTGTCACCTTCATACATAGCAGTTGATAAAACGTCGTAAAATAACCAATTAAAAAACTATGATACAGTAAAACCCCGATTATCCGTCACCCTAGTAACCGATTGATGGATTATCCGACTGTCTTTCTCTCTCGCAGAAAAAAATATGAAGTACTGTACATTAAATCAGCACGAATTTTTTTCTATAGAGTGTGTTTTACAAACCTTTACCCTTACGCTTTATGGTCTACTATTCGAGTGGCCGTACTGTTTAACTTCTATGAAAAATGTCTTCTACAAGTGTCAAAAGAAAACATGTTTTACTATGAAAAAAGTGAAAGTAGGTTTTTTAAGTAGGTTTTAAGTGCAAGTAATTGAGTGGTTTGGAAAAAGAGAAAATGTGGTTCATCTCACATCACAATACGAGATAGGAATTACAATTGTGCGTAATTTAGGGTAATGAAAAACAAAATATGAAGTGTATAAAATTTGTAAATCTACAACATGAGACCTCTACTATTCCTATCTTTCCACAGATGGTCGTCATATGGAGTTTCCTTCAGCATTAAAAACCCGTCGTTGAAAACCAGACTTAAGTACAATAAATAATGTTTTAATAACTGACATCGGAAAATCAAACTTGAATTGCTAAAAAAAGATTTAAATTAGTGAACTTCTGATCCAATAGTTATCATATTAAAAGAGATCATGGAGGAAATTACGAAAATATTATGTAGCTACTTAGTTTATGAAAACTTTTATGGTACAGATTATCCGATTTTTTCAATTAACCGTTCACTCACCCCCCTTCATTACCACGGATAATAGAGGTTCTACTGCAGTAATGTACCTTTATTAATGACTAGTTTCGGCTTGATGTCGGCCATTTTCAGATTTCTTGGTTTCTTCTTTTGATGCCTTGGTAGTGGAGTGTGTTTTTGATTGGTACAAATAGACTGTGCATTTTGAAATTTAATTGTGTTGAGAATATGTGGTGGATGTGTTTTATTATGTCTGTATATTTCGTATTGTTCTACAGTAGCGTGCAAATTAATCCGAACAACGTAATTACTTATGCAAAAACACTCAAACGGGATAAAAAAAGGATCTAAGACATACCTCAGTAATCTATGTGGCCTCCCTTGTTCCTAATAACAGCTCTGAGACGATTTGGCATGGATTCCACTAATTTCCCACAAATATTCTTCATTTCTTCATCGCGAAACCATACACCAATGAGGGCAGAAATCATCATCTCCTTTGTAGAACAATCCATTTTTTGCATTCTTCTTTTGCAAATTGACCAGAAGTTCTCAATGGGGTTGATGTCGGGTGAGTTGCCTGGCCAGGGGAGTACCTGAATATTCTTCTTGTTGAAGAATTCTGTAGTTTTTCGAGACGTATGGCATGGTGCCAGGTCTTGTTGGAACACACCTCTGCCATCCGGAAATGATTTTTGCAGCTGGGGTACGATTCTGGTTTCCAATAAGTGAATATATTGTCAGAATTCATCATTCTCTTGATAGGTATTAATGCTCCAGGTCCTTCATGTGTAAACAACCCCAAAACATTACTTTAGGGGGGTATTTGGGTGCTTGTTGGAGATGAGCTGCTGTTACTTTTTCGGATCCTTTCTGTACGTAAGAAACACGGTGGCCATGGACCTCGAAATGAGACTCATCGGAAAAAAGTACATTCTTCCAGTCATTCACTATCCAGTGTTGATGTAATTTTGCCCACATTAAGCGTTTTTTGCACATAACAGGGGTTAGCAGTTGCTTCTTAATAGGCTTACGAGCCCTTCGTCCAGCTTCCAAAAGCCTACGCCGCACTGTTGTGACGTGAATATTCGCCCCAGTGGTAGCCATTAACTCGCAGGTTAAGTCGACAGCAGTTAGTCTAGGATTTAATTTACTTTTCCTGACAATTAACGATCATCTGCAGGTGAAGTCTTCCTTTTCCGGCCATAGTTTCCTTTTTTCTGAGGTGTGATGGATACAGTCTCCCTTTATCGTTTTATGATCGAATTAACAGTAGCCAAACCGATGTGACATTCTGCAGCAATTTGCCTCTGTGTCATAGAAGAATGCTCTGATAATGTTATACAAAATGACAGGCAAAATATCACATATTATAAAAAAAATAATGACAGACCTTCAACAATGGAATTACACGTACTACAGATGTCAATTAAAGCGGTATGAGCAGCTGTGAGGCCAACAATGACAGAAAATGTAAAAATATGTCGTGTTCGGATTAATTTGCACGCTACTGTAGTTTCTGGCTTTTCGGTTCAATATGTAAGATTTCCATATCTGTTTGTTTGTTGCTCTGTTACTGTGGTTGGTGTTGGTGATGTGTTCTCAGTATGAGGAAGTATTATGTGATTTGGTTATGCTCCTTGTTTCATATCCTTGTATTCATAGAAGGAACACACCACAACCATAACCAAATTACACAATACTTCCACATATTCAGAACACATCACCAACACCAACCTTAACTACAACGACATAGAAACAGACATAGAAATCCTACATATTGAACCGAAAAGCCAGAAACTAAACACATTAGAACAGTATGAAATATACAAACATCCTGAAACACATCCACCACATATTCTCAACATACAATTAAAATTGAGAACGTAAGTCTATTTGACATAACACTACTAATCAAAAACACAACCACCAACAAGACATCAAAAGAAGAAACTGGAAATAAGCAGAGACCTCATTAGGAATCTGAAGATGGCAGACATCAAGCTGAAACTAGTCATTAACTAAGATAAATTACCATCATAGTTTCAACTAACACAGTTGTTTATATAAAAAATTTACTGAATTTTTAATCAGATCATTCTTGAGGTCAACATTTTCATAGCTGTTCTTTTATATTTAGTGCATGCTGAATTCAGAAATGTAACTCATTTTGCTCAGTCAGGTCAGATTTTCTTGCCATCGCATTTCTTAAAAAGATGGTATTTCAGAAATAAACTGTATCTTATAGTTAATAAACTAGGTATATTAATTATGGTTTCAAGTCAGACTTACATTTGTGTAAAGCAGTAAAAATATGTATATGGAATGAAACAAGAACACCATTATTGTGGAAGGAAGGACCTTTTCAAGGACTTTCGTGCGTGTTTTGCATCTGTAACATTCCTTTTGAGGTACTAGCAATAGCTTGCCAGTGTGTTCACATCCCAACGACCCTGGTACCTCTCTTCCTTCACTTGAATGTCTCTCTATGAAAGCGCTTCCCTTGCTCCTCTCTGTATTCTCCACAGTTTCCAGGAAAGTAATCTAAATTCGAACTTAGGAAGTACATCTTTATGGACATACACTCACCAAGAGCCTGGTAGCTTCGCAGGAGTTTCAACAGCATCTTTGTATTCTGGGCTCCTATGGTTGCCAAGAAAGATCTTAATAGACTTCAATATGAGCCAGGCATTCCTCTCTTTATCCTCTTTATCATCATCGAATTTAGCATCATTCATAAGCTTCCTGATTTGAGGATTTGCTATTAGTTTGACCTCACTGACACGTGGAAACTTCTGAGTTAGGAAAGCAAGAGCTCTACTTTTTTTGTTGAGGTCTTGACAAAATTTTTCATTAGGTCAAATTTGATGTGCAGTGGCAAAAATAGAATTTTTTTGAGGACCCACGAGAGCTTCTGACAGAACACTGTGTGAACCTAGTTTCAGACTAGTCTTGCATCCCAGATACGTTCAACGAAGTGCAGCACACACGAGGTGCGAAAGGTTGGTCCTGATCACCAATTATGACACAAAAGTAGGCATTACATTACATTACATTACATTACATTTTCTTCACAAAAGAAGTGATTTTAAATTTCCGATCTGGCATGATGACTTTACCACAAATGTAGTGAAATCAGTCTGGGTAAGTCTTGCACTTTCTATTCATTTTTAAGAACATTCCTTAAATCAGTCTAATCACTGAGGAAGCTCAAGTCAGACTACATGGGGCTGTAAGAAAGAAGGTGATTTTACCCCCCCCCCCCCCCCTCTCCTACTGAGTTGCAAGCTATGGCCCGTATCAAGTGTGATTTTCAAGATCTGAAACAGGGATGAAATTTCTTGAAAAGGCCCTTTCTTCCACATTAACTGTATTTATGTACTATATAATATATTTAACGTACATCTGATGTGAATTGAAGTCTGTTTTGTGATAGTAAACATACTATTTTCTTACCTGCTACACATTTTATTTCTGTAAATACTTACAAAGTAAAATCTTAGCTAGTAAAAAAAACCTGACCTGACTGAGCAAAATTACTTTTTTTTTTAATTCTGCATGCAAGGAATATAAAAGGTCAGTTATAAAATCCTTGACCTTAGAAAAAAAGTTTTGAAACGCAGACCATTCTGAATACCCCACCCAATAATTTGAAAACAAAATTCGATTATGCCACCTACAGTACATACAAAAAACAAGAATAAAACAAGGAAAAATGATCAAATTCAACTTCGATGTATAACAAACAAGTACAAGTGAAGGGTCGGACTTGCAAAGTACTTAACTGATTTAACTATTTCAGCAAAAACATTTCAATAATCCTTCAGATTTCACACTGCATAAAGTCTTTTTTTTCCGACAAATTCTAAAATAAAATAAATTTACGAGTAATTATATCTGAAATATATTATATTTACCCGTAATAAGGCAAGGACCAGCAGAATTCCAGGTATTTGCGAACAAGTTTCCTAACAGGTGTACTAGTTGGTATCCTCTTAAACTGCTCCAATAGACGTACTTCAGGTGAATTTTTGCCGCTGATTCGAAGCCAGGACCAGGTGCTGCGACTTACGTGTGCAGGTAGAAATTTACATTGTTGTTCTCTGAGAAATTAATTTTGATGTTATTAAAGCTGTAGTTAATATCAAAAGAAATGAAATCATTCGCAGAAATATAAATTATGAAAGTAGACCTACTTCAATGAGAAACAGCGTAGTTCAGAATGTTAACTAAATATAATGAACTAAATATTTTCAAAATATTCATACTGCCTAGTAAACGAACCACATTCGAATTGTTTACATACCAGAATGCAGCATATAATTATACAGAGTGGAAGGGACTTCAATGACAAAACTTTCAGACGTAATTACTTGTAAGAAGTGAAATAAAAATGTCTAATCCAAAATTTCAAGAATAGTGACAGAAATTATTATGACAATGATAGAGAAAGCAGCCGGTTATATCTTGTTTTTAAGATTTTATTTGGATTCTTATCTCTTGCACTATTTTTGTATGTTGGTATTGTAATTCATAACTGCATGTATTGCTGCTCTCGAGTCAGATAAGATTACTTTGTTTTCTTTTACTGATGGTCTGTATATTATATTTTTGATAGTTAGTTCTATTGCTTTAAGTTTTTCATCAAAGTATTTTCATTGTGTCCTAAAGCTGAATACTGAGAAAAGAATTGATAGAATTACGGTATATACTCCTGCTTGTTGTTTGTTCCTTAGATAGGATTCATCTGTTTATATTCTTCGTCACTTTTGTTCTGGATACCTTTCCTAAGGCGTCTTGATTGCATTTGTCATGTTCATCTGGCAGATCCAGTTGTTTGCTGGTTTAGCATATTAGATATGTTTCTGTCCTGATGCTAAATGTAGTCTAACACACTGATTAAGATGATAGATGACATCAATTTTGCTGCTATATTTAAGGTAATTATTTGTTGTTATTATTATTATTATTATTATTATTATTATTATTACATCAGCTTCTTGTTTATGCAGATGACATGAATATGTTAGGAGAAAATACACAAACGGTTAGGGAAAACACGGAAATTTTACTTGAAGCATGTAAAGCGATCGGTTTGGAAGTAAATCCCGAAAAGACAAAGTATATGATTATGTCTCGTGACCAGAATATTGTACGAAATGGAAATATAAAAATTGGAGATTTATCCTTCGAAGAGGTGGAAAAATTCAAATATCTTGGAGCAACAGTAACAAATATAAATGACACTCGGGAGGAAATTAAACGCAGAATAAATATGGGAAATGCGTGTTATTATTCGCTTGAGAAGCTCTTATCATCCAGTCTGCTGTCCAAAATTCTGAAAGTTACAATTTATAAAACAGTTATATTACCGGTTCTTCTGTATGGTTGTGAAACTTGGACTCTCACTCTGAGAGAGGAACATAGGTTAAGGGTGTTAGAGAATAAGGTGCTTAGGAAAATATTTGGGGCTAAGCGGTATGAAGTTACAGGAGAATGGAGAAAGTTACACAACACAGAACTGCACGCATTGTATTCTTCACCTGACATAATTAGGAACTTAAAATCCAGACGTTTGAGATGGGCAGGGCATGTAGGACGTATGGGCGAATCCAGAAATGCATATAGAGTGTTAGTTGGGAGACTGGAGGGAAAAAGACCTTTAGGGAGGCCGAGACGTAGATGGGAGGATAATATTAAAATGGATTTGAGGGAGGTGGGGTATGATGATAGAGACTGGATTGATCTTGCATGGGATAGGGACCGATGGCGGGCTTGTGTGAGGGCGGCAATGAACCTTCGGGTTCCTTAAAAGCCATTTGTAAGTAAGTATTATTATTATTATTATTATTATTATTATTATTATTATTTTGGTCTCCTGGGTACTGTTTGTCTCTCAAAAATTTGTTTCTATCCATACTTCAGTGGCCTGTAACACAACAGTTATTACAAATTATCAACTAACGATACTGATAAAACTTCATTTATATGTTGTCATAGGGATCTCAAGAAAAAAAAAAAGTCTTGAAGAACGTAAGATTATTTGTAAGAAATCTTAGCTGCTTAGAGCCAAATCTGGCTGATGTATTATATTTCAAACGTCAATCCAGAAAATTTTATAAAATTTACTTATCTTGTTCTTCTTGTGTGATCTTTGTTTAATAACATAAATAAAAAAAAAGGAGTCTTATTTTGGACTGCTTGCTTTTGTTTGCTCATAAGGAATAAATCATGCCCCCAAATAGTAATAACTATTCCATAAGAATTTGTTCAGCTACACCAAAATATTTTCAGTTTAAAACAATCTTAGAGTAGTTTTATTCAGTGCGGTCACAGCTTTGGCACTGGATTCTCATTGTTTAATTAATATGTTCCATTTTTTTCCTTTCATGCGACAAGCTGTGAGGTGGGAGTTCGCCCACTTATTTCTCTTTCCTCTCTGGATAAATTCTCCCACTTGCATATAACTGGTTTACTGAAACTAGCAATATGCTGGGACTAGCATGGGTAACTTCAAATTTCCACGAATTTCAAAGCAGGCCACGTTTAACAATGAATACATACTATATTTTTCTGTTCTTACATTTCCACTTCAAACATTATTTCAAGCAAAATTGATTTAGAACATGCAATAAAGTTTCACATCTCCCGGGATTTAAAATACAATTGCATTATGTGTTGTTATTTTCTAATGCTGGACACTTGACAATGAGGCCATTCGTCCTTTTGCACTTCAATATTTTTCGTAGATGGTTTCTTTGGGGAGTTTGTGTAAATGAAAAATGTATATCCGAAATAAATTACTATGGAAAGTATTGGAATTTTAATGGAACCTCAGACAAAAAACGACTGTGTAAAAAAAAAAAAAAAAAAAAAAAAAAAAAAAAAAAAAAAAAAAATGCGAAACATATAAAAGAAGTTTTACTGTAGTAGTTATATGAATAAAACTTTGTGCTTAATAACATTTTCCTCTAAATACTATAACAAAAGCAAAATGTTCTACTAATACAAAATTGAAAAGATTAATATATTTCCATATTTTCATTGCTTATGAAATGTAGCCAACATTGTGTTATGCAGTCAAGAAGCTTCCTCACTTCTTCATGCCCAGGCGCATGAAATAAAAGTACATGGGTAATGACCACAGTACTATTATATGAGTCATTGAGAGGTAAAGTGGTACAACGCGAATTTATGTAATGTTCGGGAATTTAACCCCTTCAGGCCTGCTGTACATTATAATGTACATTGTTTCTTTTTTTTCTTTTTTTGAATGTCTTCGATAATTTTAAATATTTTGAAAAATTCAATATGATAGAAATGGAGAATATTATTTTTGGAACATTTCTATATCTGAATTAAAAATAAAATGAAAAATTTTGGGGCCCCAGGGGTCAAAATTGTCCCCAAATTTCGATTTTCTGTGAGGACTTGATTTGGGAATTTTGGATCCCCAGAATGATTGTGAGACCAGTTTTTTTTTTTTTTTTTTTTTAATATAAATTCAGGTCTGAAGGTGTTAAGATTTTGTGTTTGCATGCATTTAAAATAGTCGTTAGTATTTTTCGTAAATCATCATCATCATCATCATAATCATCATCGGCGGCAAGGATTAGACCTATTGGCCTGTTTTGTCTCAGAATTGTTCATGCCATCTTTTCAGAGGGCAACCCACTTTCCTCTTCCTATAGTGTTATAACTTATAACGGAGCACAGTTTTTGTTAATCTATTATTCGACATACATTGTACATGGTCCCTCAAATTTATTCTGTTCTGGCATGAACTTTCCTTGTGAATTTTAGTAATTAAATGTCCCCTGGCCATGTTACAAGCGCTGTGCAGGGTTGCATCTCTAAGCTTCTATCCCATCTTCTCTGTGTATCAACCCCTACAGAGAAGGGTTGCTACTTCCACTCTTAAGCCATGGTGATGATCACTTGATCCCACAATGCCTCGCAAACAGCTGTAGTCTTCAGCGTAGCCCTGACAAGGGGTCTTCACAAGGTGCTATCAGACAGAGTCAGCTGGACCAAGGTTTTCTAACGAGGTGTTATTCCTCTCCCTCCACCTTTATCATCTGTGCTTGGCACCGGCTATGGTGGAGTTCTCATTTTCATAAATAAATATTTCCATCATATTATATGGTATCAAAATTATACTTTGTCTTTCTTCAAAAACCGATAGATGGGGCCCAAAATACAAGGAACTGCATTTCCAATAAATAACTAGATGGAAACTGTGGTAAAGTGATATAACTCAATTACATACCACTATTCCTCTCAGTAACATTGTCCATAATACTCTCCTACTGAGCCTTAGATTTTTTATTTTTTACATTTATTTTAAATTTTAATGTTTTTATCCATCTATACCTCCTAACCTAGGGAAAGGGGGTGGGATTGGATAGTTCAACTTCAATAAAAATATTTTTTACAATAACGAAACACCTCTTTATTTTGTTAATCACATAAAAAATATATTTTTTTATCATCAACTTTCATTAAGAATAGTGGTAAGATTACTGAATTAACAAAATACAGATGTATGTTAATGACAGAACTTTAAGGAATGTTCAGAATTTGGAACTCTTTTGCAAACGTAAATTCAATAATGAGAAAACTTAATACGGTTGTCCCTACTTTCAAAATATAAAAATGGATCGGAATCTAACAAATTTTCCACAGTTTGTAATCCAAGGAAATAGTGGTGCTGGTTCGGCGGTATCCATTGAAGAAGTTCAAGCATGTCCTTCATTGCACTCATCACTGGCCTAGGCATACAATAGTTTCATCAGTCAGTTGAGTTTATTAATCTGCTAGATCTTTTTCTGGCTCTTTTCCCACAGTCCACACATGAGAAACTGAATCGCTACCGTAAAATGGGGTGAATAGGGACAGCACTGTGGAAAAAAGTTATTTTGGACGATAATTACTATACAATATGGGGTAAACATGTAACAGTTAGCCATTTCTAATCCTGGGATTGTTTGTTATGTTGCATGCCTGTCGATTATTTCGAATTTCGATGTATTTGCTGCTGGCAGGCATGCTAAATTATATCTGCTGTTTTTCAAAGTACACGCATTGTATTCTTCACCTGACATAATTAGGAACATTAAATCCAGACGTTTGAGATGGGCAGGGCATGTAGGACGTATGGGCGAATCCAGAAATGCATATAGAGTGTTAGTTGGGAGGCCGGAGGGAAAAAGACCTTTAGGGAGGCCGAGACGTAGATGGGAGGATAATATTAAAATGGATTTGAGGGAGGTGGGATTTGATGATAGAGAATGGATTAATCTTGCTCAGGATAGGGACCAATGGTGGGCTTATGTGAGGGTGGCAATCAACCTCCGGGTTTCTTAAAAGCCAGTAAGTAAGTAAGTACACACACACACACACACACATATATATATATATATATATATATATATATATATATATATATATATATAGTGGGGAAACTTCTATTGCGGATTAATTCTTACTTCGTGACTATAGCTGAAACCATAATCAGGTAATTATATACAGTAAAATCCTTCGTATCTGTCATCCAAATAACCGGCAATGCCAAAATAACGGCACGTTTGGTAAGTGAACAATGAACAGTCGGACATAAACGTTGCTTTTGCCAAGCAAAAGTAATGAATAACGAACTGTTACAAACACTGCATACATTAATTACAAGTATCTGTGATTTTTTCATTTTAGATGGTTTTATCTGTATTATACTGGTATTTCATTGATGCATAGTACGTCTAAACTGGTACAAACATCCAGCAGTGACAACATACCAGTATTAAGCATATGCAGTTTTCATTTCTTTTTAGTTTTTGAAAATACTGAAGAAATACTAAATTGAACGGTTTTAGGAGATATAATTAATAATTTTTGCACAAATTCACATAAAATGGCTATTTGCCTTTTGTAATTGAGGAGAGTTTTTCCGAAAATCGATATCTACCTGAACTGTAGTTTTGACACATTTAAGTTTTTGTCTGCAAGTAATAATCAATTTCTCAGAAATAATTGTTTTCGGCCTATGTGATTTCATTTATCACTCCATCTTATGTAAGAGAATATTCACGAAGAAAACTGTTAGAACAGACTGTATGTACATCACTATTTTGTGTTACTTTTGCAAATACAGATCATTCATGAGACTTTCAGTAAAAATTGTTATATTTCAACTGCATAATAAATATTGTTTACTGAACTGACTTGTAGGCAATAAATATTAATGAAATCCGTTAAATAGGTTAGCAGCAATCAGACAGCAAGTCGATAAGAAGTTTCTCAGCATCAGGGATGGTGGAAACTTTTATTTCCATGAAAATCTAGAAACCTATTTTTCAAGTATCTCTTCTTGGGTGGGGGAGGGGGGGGGGACTAATGAAAACAGACATGTGGTGTTCAAACGTAATTTGTCTCATTTTGAAATCCATATTCACAGTTAACTTTGTCATTGAATTCCCTTTCACTATGTATGTATGTATATAGAAATATAAATGCAATAATTTTCATAAAGATGCATTATTGCAGCAATTAAAACAGTCTTCATGAAACAAAGGAATGAAAAAAAAAGAAGGGACGAAAAAATTGATATTAGTACAAATTCATATGGCAAATTAAAAGAAGAGTATATTATACCTATGCATATAAAAATAAATATCCAATATTGGCGAAACCTTTGTGATGTTTCAGATAATGAAGTGATCATACCTGAAAAACTGTGTTGTATGAACCTGAGGATTATAAGGGCCCAATTCAATACGAGCTTGAATACCACCCAACATGATATAGTGTGATACTTCACATGGATATCGACCTTCTAAAATATTATACCTTGCTTCTTCATAAAGAAGGTCCAATAGCTTCTGATCTCTGTAAATAAATATATATTAAAAATAAAAACTCAACAGCAGTGTTTAATACAGAACATACTTCAAGATCAACATTTTATCAATTCTCTACTACCTTTGAATTACAATCTATGAGGATCATTAAAAAGTAATGCCCCACATTTTTTTCTCAGAATACATTTAATGAAAATTGTTTCAGTTTGGTGACAATGTAAATAAATGTTTCATCTTCACTTCTATTTTTCTACAAAGGCTCCATTGCTTTGTACAGCCTTATGTCAACGTGGAATGAATGCATATATTCCTTGCCGATACCAGCTCTTGTCCTGCGTGTGTAGTCACTTCCTCACTGCATCAATTACACTGTTGTCACTTTCAAAATGAGTTCCACGCAAAACATCTTTAAGAGACCCAAAGAGGTGAAAGTCCGATGGTGACAGATCTGAGCTGTAGGGTGCATGAGGCAGCATGGTCCAGCCCATTTTGGTGATGTGTTTCCAGATTCACAGACTTACGTGAGGGCATGGATTGTCATGCTGGAGCAACATTTCTGCTGGATTCTTGCCAGGCTGTACTTGCCAAAAATGTTTCTTGAGCTTGTTCAGGGTGTCAATATATGCATCTGAGTTAATGGTTGCTCCTCTTGGCATCATATCCATAAGAATGATTCCTTCACAATCCCAAAAGACAGTAACCACGACTTCCTGTAAGGGGGGCTGTCTTGAATTTCTTTTTTCTGGGCAATTGAGGATGATGCCACTCCATTGACTGCATTTTTTTCTCCAGCTGAATATGATACGCTCAAGTTTCGTCATTTGTAATGATCCAAGACAAAAAGATCTCCCCTTCGACTTCAAAGCACTCCAACAATTCAGAGGAAATGGCTTTTCTCTGCAGTTTGTTGTCTACAGTGAAACTTCGTTGAAACCATTTTCAGCAGACATTTGAATATCCGAGAGCCTCAGTAATTGAACAAACACTTCCAATGTTTATTGACAGCTGTAGGGCCATCTGTTGTGATGTGCCAATTTGCGTGAATAATGACATCAGCGCAATTTATCATGTATAGAGTGTTGGGCATCCAGCATATGGCAGATCTCGGTTTTTGTGCTTCTTGATGCCTGAACTCTTTGAGTCCACCACCTAACAATGCTCCTATCAACTGCACGACTACCATACACTGCACATAAACGTTAATGGATGTTAATTACTTTTGTTTTTGAGAATCAAAACTTCAATTACTACATGTGTGGGAGAAACATCAGATTTCAAGCTCTCAAAAGTGCACTTTTCTATCTTTGTTAATGGCCAAGAAAAAAAAATGTGAGGCATTACTTTTTGAATGACCTTCGTATTTGCAATCAATAATGGAATAAAGATTAAAGAAAAATATCTTAATAAAGCAGAAGGAATAGCATATTATTCCAATTGAGAATCATTCATTAAGTGAGCTTTCATACAAAAGAATTCAACTTGAGAAATCTTGCACTGAAATCAATGAAGTGAAATAATTTAAACAATTTACGTAACTTTCAATAGATGAATTTAATTATTTCATAGGCAGTGCATAGTAAAATAAACATACTTCACACAACATGAAAGTTCTGAGTTATGTACAGTTAAACAGTTAAATATTTTTCAGTGGTCTAATACAATGCCATTTTTAAGCTCAGCAATAGTCTGCAAGCAGGCCACATAGTGGTGGAGACTTACGGACTTTCCCTCTGTCTGGGAAACATGAAATGTACCTTCCCATAATAAAACACATCTGGATATTACTTATAGGAAAAATCGGTTTATTCTTAAGTCATGTCCGGTCAGGTTAAGATAAAGGTTCTGTGCCACAATTAGTTGATCAGTTACTGACAATCAGTTGAGTACAATCATATCAAGTGTATGGTAAAATACCAGAATACTGATTATTTACGAAACTAGTGAGAAAACTGAGTCATTGAGGAAAAGAAGAAAATTGTTTCAGGGAGAATTCCATATCACTATTGCCAACAGAACTACGAAATATGGGATTATAAATAAATAAAAAAAAAAAGTAATTTATTTTAGACAAGAAAATGAAAACAGGTGCTCAGAGAAGAGAGGCTGACACTGCAAATTACTTTTCCAATCACACGTTAATGTGATTTTCATCTGTGGGGAAATAGAAAGAACAAATTGTCTTGAGTACACTCTTACACTTCAGAAGAAATGAAAAACAATATTAAGGGGAAAAATGTTTCTCATGAGCTCTCAACTCCCTCTGTAAATTCTAACTTTTTAAAAGGTACCAATTATGTCTTTGATGTAGATAGAGAATGTTTCCAGCAACTGCTATGAGCAGAGAGAGAATTATTTTTACTGCATTAATAAATTACTTGGTTTTCTACCCAGAGTTATGATGCATGTTCCACAGGCCGAGTGTGGTCTTTGCCAGTAAGTGGCCTTTTTGAAATCTGTTGAGTAGCTTAAAAATGGTACTGTAGTTACCGTGCATGACTCTGGACATGGATTCAATACCAGCAGAGGGCGATGTATTTTCAGGCAGAAAAATCATACGTGTAGCTTCCATCGGATGAGGAAGTAAAGCTGTTGATTACAAGTAGTGGATTGATTGCATGTAAAAGATCTCTTTGTTCATGAATAAAGATGAAAAAATTATAATCCCCATGCCCACCATTACTCCGTTCTGAACTCTAGGTAATGCATCATGTGATCCTGATAACAATTCAGGAGTCCACCGCTGGAGAGTAATGGTTAGCATGTCTGACCGTGAAACGAGCAGGTCCAGGTTCAAATCCTGGTTGGGACAAGTTAAATGATTGAGGTTTTTTTCGGGATTTTCCCTCAACACATTAAGAACAAATGCTGAGCAACTTTCATTGCTGGACCCTGAACTCATTTCACTGGCACTATCACTTGCATTTCATTCAGACCATAAATAACCATTGCAGTTGATAAAGTGTCGTAAAACAAACCAATTAAAAAACTGAGGAAACCTCTTATGATGAAGAATAGAAACATATTAATTGATAACTGCTATCCAGAGAAACCTATATGTAATGATCCTGCTGATATACTATTGCTTACATGTCAAGTGCTCAGCAATAGGCACTAGCCAGTTATATGAAATATATAATGAGAAAATAATTTCAATTTAAGTCACAACAGTAACTTTTCTAAATAAAACATGACGGCATATTATAAATGTAGAAACAACTAAAGACTAAGTGCAGAAAATAATGAAATACTAGTAAAACTTTAGCCTTATGCTATGAACAGACCAAATAATAATAATAATAATAATAGTAATAATAATAATAATAACAATAATAATAATAATAACAATAATAATAATAACAATAATAATAATAATAATAATAATAATAATAATAATAATAATAATAATAATAAATCTTACTAACTTAATTTTTTCTTCATCTCTCTTTGAGAAGAAGACATTGCGTTGAAAGGAAAGAACTGGTTCATCTCTTTCTATTCGGGACTCTGATGCAGTGCTATACTGAGAGACTAATGTTCTCCATTTCCGACAAATTTCGTACGGTTTGTGATGTGGTTTCAGTTGCAGTTCTGAAAACAGTGTCATAAAATAAGTAGGTATATAACACTATGTTTAAATAAAACACAAGTGAGACAACATGCAACAGCAATGGATTACAGTTAATTTATGAAAAAATAGTAGTTCCCGATATAGTACAAAATTTACCTTCTTACTTGTATCATTCATTACACATTACAATTTTTTTGTTTCATTCTGTTCGATGTTTTACATATTCTCATATTGAAATTGTTGTATCTGCCATTGGCAGTTACATCACAATTGCGATATGACTTTCTCCATTTATTTCATAGGTGGTAGTCATTAACAAAAATGGTGAAGTGGTGCCAGGAGAAGCAGGAATATCGTGAGAAAATCTGTACCAATACAGTTTTTGTTTACCACTAATCCTTGAACACTTCAAGATTTGAATTCAGGTCTCTATCACGAATATCAAATGCACTAACCATTTGGTTAACACTATGCTAATTTTCACATAAATTTTTATACAAAAATTGATACGTTTTTCTATCATTCTATATACAGAGTGATTGATGGCTAATGTCCATAACTTCAGAGATGAGCCCTGAGGTTACTATGGTAAAAAGAGTTCCTATAAATTTGTGCACCAAGTTTTTAATGGATGCAAATGTTATCGAAGGTTTTATTTCTCAAAAGCAAAATTTCAGTGAATTCCACCACACTGTGGAATCAATGACAATGAGATTGTTTCTGTGAGGTTCCTATTTGAGTACATAGTTGTTTAGTCTCATATCCCACATAATTTTGTATTTGCAATACAAGTCAAGAAATTTAAGTATATAGTATGCTTATTTTAGTAAATACAATCGCAAAATGAAGCAACACAACAAAGCGCACAGCTATTATTTGACTATTTGAAGGCAATAAAGCATCAATGGAGGCAGAGGAAGTGAATTATGTGATTTTCAACTTCCACCTAGACTTGACTGTAGACCAATTCCACTTCCCACTATCTTTCCAGTGAGAAATTAGTTCACAAAACATATTACAGGTAAACAGTAGAAGGAAAGCTGCCTGATGTCAAGCACTTGACACCTACCTAGACCACACCATATATCCATCATGATCAGTATTAGTATCGATCTTATACATTTAATTTTTAAATTATCGAAGTTAAATTAATTATACTCCGTATTGCGTGATTTCAAGTTAGTGTAAATACATTTTTTTTTGACGGAGGGAGGAAGGGGGCTAAGGAAAGTAGGCAGATATTGTAAATTCATACCGAAAATAAGCGTTGAAAATCAAGAACAGAAGCCAGTGACATGCTTCGACTTACTGCAGATCATGACTGCCTAGCTGCTCATCTGGGCAGAATAAAATTATGTGAACACCAAGAATAAAAATGGATTAAAAATACCTACTAAATGCACAAAATTAATGAAAAACTTAAATGGTTCTAATATTTGAGTGAGCTCTACTGCGAGAAAAGACACGAAATCTCTTAAATGTCCCTAAATGTGAGCCACCGAAAACCAAAGCACAGCAAACCCAATCCGAAAAAAATTTTGGGAACAAGAATTACAAATATGAAAAGTAGAAGATATATGGATAAATTTTTAGAAGTGATTCCTTAAGCAGGAAAAATATGAAATGTTAGATTGCACATGCACAGATATCAATCTGTTTTATTAATAATATGATATAGCCAAATCCTGAAGAAATGTATGTATTCCGAGAACCTAACCACAAATTTTGCATCATAGATATCACATAATGCTGCGAAATGCTAAACAAAGATGAGAAACAATAATTTAAAGCCCCTACACAATTCGACGGATTGAAAAAACAAGTTGCAAGGAAAGAAGTTGGAGGTATGGGGTGTAACAATTCAATTGTAAGTTATTACAATACATGTGCTAAAGTATGTAAAATTTATTTTATGAGGAAGACAACTGAAAATTTTGGAAGTATTGATAGAGAGCTTAATTTTTATTACTGTAAATTATAATTTAAAATTATGTTTTAAAATCCATCCTATTCTGAATTTAATTATAAAAAGATAACACAGTTTGCACTACATATTGATGACCATCAGTGAGAATAGAGATGCAAGTTCAAAAGAACATATTGGAAGGTGAAGTCTAGTATGGTAGAGGCCGGCAAAGTTTAAAAAAATGGTCATTTTGACTTTCCAAAACAGACTTTTCTCTACACAAGGAGAACGAAGGGGCTAAGACACCTGCCCTTTTCACTGTAGCATCCCCGCATGTTTACTAATAACCGCCAATAAAATCGAGAAAATCTGTTGAACTTTTTTCCAGACTTATTTTTTACCTGCCTAAAATATTTCGGTCTCTAATCTCCGGAAATAATGGCGATATCGGGGAACAGGATGCAGTATTGTATTCCCCCTTGACTTACTTCGGACACGATAGCATCAAAACAGGAATCCCGAACACAAGCTGATTTTCGAGAAAAAATACAAAAACCTCTATTCCGCCAACATTCTCGCCTCCATAACTCCGCTGTATATGTAGTGAGAACAAAGGTAATTAGTGCGGCGAATAGAGCTCCTCGAACTCTATCTGTAGTGTAAAGGTCAACCATCTGTCCCCAGGCATATGGACAGTATAAGCCGGCAAAGTTTAAAAAAATGGTCATTTTGACTACCCAAAACAGACTTTTCTCTACACAAGGAGAATGAAGGAGTTCAGACACCTGCCCTTTTCATTGTAGCATCCCCATACACCCGATTTATAACTTATGTTGTGTTCAGGTAATACAGGGGTTTTCTCCAGGAGCTCCAGTTCCCCGTGGCATCCCAACAAATCTCCATCTCATCATTTTGTCTTCTACGGCATACCCTGGGCTATGGCTCCAACGGTAAATTGATCTACACAACTGACTTCATATGTGTGAATGACGAACAGTCAAGTATCCGCCACCAGAAAAAAAATGCAAATTAACAGTTCCCTGGTAATCACAAGAGTAAGGACACTGTAATTCAATTAACGATTATCATTATTATGGTAGTCATATTACCAAGAAGACCAGAACACATCCAGAGTGTGAAAATGCTAGCTGCAACTCTTGGAAGACCCAATTCCTCTTCCTGTAGAACTGATTGCACTAATTCTTGTACTGTGATATTCACACCATCCTCTAGATCCATGTGAAGCACCACTCGTGACATGAGGTATATGCACATCTTCAATGCTGAAATAAAAACAGACATGCATTGAAACGGACTGTGTTATGAATGGGAAAGGAACATTACACACAAAATCGATTTATGGAATAAAACAATAATGCATTACGAACTAATGATTGCCTTTACTTTTATGTTATTAGACTTAACTACACTATATTTCAGTTAAAATTACTGCTCAAGACAGCACTATCAAATTGTAAAGCTCACTACATCTAATAAGTAATTGTCTGAATTAAAAGTACATATAATTACTAATAAGTATGGTTGGCACAATCAATATTTTCACTGCAATCGACAAATAGACTCTTTCAGTTCGAGTGATATTTTATTTTAAGCTTGTAGTAATCCTACAACTCCTGGAGATGGAACAGGTCAAATAGTCTAACTCATGGTGATAGTGGCGCTAAGTCGGCTTTATAATACTATGATCATAATCAAATAGTTGAATTTGTAGATTCGTAAAATACACATATAAACATGCAACATAATATGGACATTACAGAAAAATTCACTAAATGAAACACAAAATAAAAGAGGGACCCGAAAATACATAATGCAAGTAAAACAACTAGCAAATAGCAAGTTGGCTACAGCACATAATGTTATGTTTTTGAATTGTTTGGTATATTGTTGTTGTTTGCCAATGCTCAAGACTTGAATTTACTCAATTTTCTTGCAAGCGTCCCAGTAGTAATTGATTGATATGTACTGTACATCACAATGCATCTCAAAGAGCTGTAAAGTCTTAAATATTTTTAATCAGGGTATAATGAGGTAGTTTTATATTTAGCAATGGCAGTTCATGGTATAATTTACAGGTGGGTGCATTTAAATTATATCTCATGTCTATAAATTTTATATTCTGAAAAAATAAAAGAAAAAATAACTCATTGGACGGAAATAAACTCAGGAGTCAGACAAGGTTGTGGCCTCCCTCCTTTGCTTTTTAACGTTTATATGAATGCCATTGTGAAAGATTTTAGAGAAACAAAACACAGATATATCACTATTAACAGAAATTTAAAATTAGATGTAATAATGTTTGCAGATGATCTTGTTTTACTAGCAACATCAGAAGATGATTTGCAATTAATAGCTCAAAAATATTCAATGGAAATATCCATTAACAAAACAAAAATAATGGCCTTTTGTGGTAAATACCCAATACCAAGCAAAATTTGTTTAAATAACACAATTTTGGAAAGAGTTAATGAGTTCAATTATTTAGGATATAAACTTTCTTTTGTTGAAAATTTGGATTTATCAGAGAAAATTGTAAAATTCAGCAAATCAATGGGCATCATTAATAGAGTTTTAAAACCTTCATTAGTACAAAAATCAAATAATAGCTCGACCATTCTTATGTTATGGGAGTGAAACGTGGACTATAAGGACAAAAGACTAACAGCTTGAGAGATGAGATTCATGTGCCGAACAGCTGGCTACACTGAATGGGATCGAAAGAAAAATGAAGATATCCTTCAAGAACTTAATGTGTCATCAATACTGGACTATATTTCCAGATATCAGTTAAACTAGAAGGAACACGTCTCAAGAATGGTTTCATCCAGGATCCCTAAGGCAATAATGAAGTATCGTCCAAATGGGAAATAGTCACTTGGTCGACCTATAAAAAGATGGCAAAAAAATTGCTTTTTCAGGCTGTAACATTTCTTTTGGGACTAGTACTTGACAGGATGATGATGATGATGATGATGATGATGAAAACGACCTTCAAACCATACAACATAGTTAACCTTGACATAAAGAAATAAGTAACGAAATATAAAAATGAACGAAATTACGAATAAAACATAATTAGATACAGGATCAGCTGTTTTTAATGTCATATAAACACTTAAAATACCAAGTAAAACTATACATATATTAAACATAAGTACGTACTTAGACCTACTTGAAGTACAATTTACGTTCTTTGCTATAAGCAAACTTACTGATAACTTTCTGGTTGAAATTGCAAATGTTCATGATGAAGTTTTTTTTTTCCACTGAAAGCATTGCTAATGCCAAAAGAATCTCTTATCCCATGATACTTTTTATAGTCTGCTCTAGATTAAGAGCTGGAGTGGGTTGTTCTACAGTTTTAATTTTCAACTGCTCTACCGTCGAATGCAAACTGAAGGATTTTAACTGCAAATTGGACACGAATTCATGTTAAGAATATATTCGTTTAGTCACTGTAAAATTTAAATACACAGCACTAATAGCAACGACGGTATCCACTTATTTTACTGCAGCAAAGGTTTGCAGGCCAGCTGCAACAGTGATTGCAACACAAAGCTTAATATACCTCTCTTGTGGAATATTTATGCTAGATGCGCACATACGAGAAATGAGTGAGAATTCCTCGTCAGTTGGTAGCAGAGAAAATGCTCATTGGACTGAACGAAAGCGAGTTGTGTCATCTTGTGCGCATCTTTAAACGAATTGCTGCTCAGAAAGAATGAACTGAAATGCTATTGGGAGAACTAACAATTCAATATCGATCCAATTAAAAGAATATAGTAAAGGTGATGGTAAAAGTGATGGCTGCACAAGTCCAACTAGACCAGAAACTACCACTGGTATTTAGTGTGTCTTTTTAAGCAACAAATTCAGAGTAAAAAGATAATAATTTGATAATGAAATGAGAATGGCAAGCAAAATAACAATACTGAGAGAAAACCTATCACAATGTTTGAAAAGAGATCCTTCAACAACAGTTAAAAATTAAATAAAAGTTACAAAGGTGGAAATAAATGGCTAAATCTGAACCTTAAATGTAACAGTTACTCAGGTTTGATAAAAATACAGAGAAATCATTAAGAAATCTATTTGATGTTCATAATATGAATCACTGAGAACTCTTTTTGAACGTTTATTGCATCCTATTTCTCAGTTTTGCATGCAAAAAGCTCCTGCGACCTTAAAACACATCTGCAGTTTCAATTGAGATTCTGGCACACGGAATACATCTATTAGCAAAACAAGAAATGTGGTGGAATAGAACCAGTCACCTGATAATTTTATCCTAATGAAAGTACTTTTACATGTTACAAATCTGACCTCTGATTTTATTCCCTTTCTGAACAAAGCACGTTTTAAAAATTGACTGCCCTTGGCCAGATATGAATCTCGCGAATTTCGGATACAACCTGATAAACACTAGTCACTAAGGATGACGTGTTTAATGTTACTATTTCACACCTTAAACAGAATAAGTGAAATTACAAAAAGACTGTCAAGGAAGTCTGTCCAGAACTTAAAATAGATTAAGGAAAACCACAAACCAGCTGTCAAGAATGTCTCCCTGTTACTATTCCAGAACTTAAAATTTAATTAAAAAAAAAAAACATAAATAAAAAAATAAAGGAGATAAAAATAAAAATAAAGAAAATTTACCTGATGTTAATATCTCAGAATTTAAAATAGAAGAAAACCATAAACAAATTACGAAGGATGGGTGGAGTGGAGAAACATTCTCTCCGGCACCGGGACTCGAACCCAAGTTTTCAGCTATACGTGCTGACGCTTTATCCACTAAGCCACACTGGATTCCAGTTCCGATGCCAGATTGAATCCTCTCAGTTTAAGTTCCACCTCTTAGTTTCCCTTTAGTGGCCAACCCTCATGCACTGTGTTACAGATGTGTGACAGTGGCACAATGTCCAACACACTATGTGCAGAGGTGCACTCATTATGAGTGACTAAGTGACCGGGATCCGATAGCATATGACAGGAGTGCGACGTGGATATGCATTAATTTGATATTCAAAGCATAGCAAATTTTCTTTATCTTCCTGTCCCTCCTGCTAGCAATTTGGCAACAGCGCAGTAATGCTGGATAAGTATTGACTGAAGTCAAATGCCTTCTAAAAGCATATGCCGTACAGTTCACCAAATTAGCAAGGAGTGTTCTGTTTAGTGTACACACACCCTGAACATAAAGTAGAATGTCTATCGTTGAAAATATATAATTTCCAACATTCAGCCTTTAAGAGTCATACTATATGGCACCCCTAATGCAATAGGGTCACAACTCAGAAAAAATGGGAAATTGAGATATACCCATTACTGAGTTCCTCTTTTTCTATTCTAACATGTGCAATAAGACCATATTTTTATTTTCATGAAATTCCACTACATGGCATATAATTCCTTCTGTCACTGAATATTTCTTCAACATTAAATTAGTGCAACACGGCCACATTTTCAATTGTGGCTAAGTTGCACTCTTCTGCTTTCACTGCAATAAGACCACATTTCTATATTGCAGTCAATAAAAGATCAGAAAGGCAGTGATTACAAGCTTACAGCTAGATTTGGATCAAGTGACTCTTAATCCATTGTATGCATTTGCATTAGCTTCATATTTTACAGTAATATTCTGTCTCGTAGTGAGAACCGTTCAGAAATGTGCATGAATCGCAGTAGTTTCATCTTGATACTTAGAAATTTAACGTGAAAAAGTTACTGAAACAAAATCAAAACTTCTGAGGACAAAATTTATTTCTGGTGATAAAAACGGGGACATTTGCTCCCAGAGAACAGCAACTCAAAACCGGGGACTGTCCATCTGGTCAGCCTACTACTTAATGTACAAAGTTTCTTGAAAATCTACTAAAGTTATTAGTTTTGTCCAGCTAGATTTGCGTTTTGGATCATTGTGCTATGTTCAGATTAAAGTTCTGAATTCGAATTTTATTTACTGCAATTGGATCGCAAGTCGGAAAATCAAGAAGATAATTAAGAAAATAGTATTGGAATTGTTTTTAAAATGATCTGAAGTGGAAATAAGGCATGTTAATAACATTATTTCAAGTTTCTTTTAACTTTAAATTCAAATAATTGATTAAATGACGATCTTACTCGTGTTAATTATGTATGCATGTGGCGCTTACAGCTGTTTCGGTGTTACTTGACACCATCCTCAGAGTCTACTACATTTCGGCGCTATCTCAACTTCGCTGCCTGTTGTGTGGGTGCGTTCGCGTGATAAAGAGTTGTGTCAAATAGTGTGTGTGTTCTGAAATTGATCTGTGTGTTGAGAATTTGATTAGGGTGTGTTTTAGTGTGCCTGTATATTTCATATTGTTCTAGTGTGTTGAGTTTTAATAAATTATTTATATTCAAATGTTAAAAGTAGTGTACGAAAGATTCAACATGGATTTAAATTCAAATTCTGATTTTATATCAACTCAAGAAAAGTTCTGAAGCCTCTCCTGAAAAATAAGTCAGTTTTAAGTTGTGGCTCTCTTGCATTGGGGATACGATATGTTATATGTGTTAGGCATTGTATTTCGTAGAAATACTTACCATTTCTACACATTTCATTTTGAGAGAGTACTTAAAACTCAACACAATCTCCTCGTTTGGTGAGCTGTGGTCACGCGAGAATTACTACACCAAAACATCTTACTAAGATTATTTTAGTGAATAAGTACATACTTTCGGCATACTGTAGTCTCTGCTGTACTCTGAATTAAAATCTTGCACAGTTGTTTTTATCAATTTTATTTTTACAATACAATGCACATTCATTCCCAAACTGGACATTTAAATTTGAGCACAGGGAATTTATATCATTTAAATACGAGTCCAATGGGTTAAGAGATGTCACAAGAAAACAACAGCCCAAAGGCATCAAATTGAAAATGGTTATCAGTTAATCTGAGATTGGTGAAAAGACCTAATGAATTAATTGTCAAGTAACTGTCATTAAAAACCAAACAATTTCCCAACATCCAAACTGTTTCACCTATTATAAATAATTTATATAAAATCATACTTACGTTTGGCCGCCACTAATTGACTTGACTGCTGCTCATCAGACTGCAGCTCGGCCGAACTGCTCTCTTTGGACTGTTGCGTGGTGTCCGATGAGCCCGATGTGTGTGAGTGCAGTGATCTGTCCCAGTCTCTGTCTCTATCTCTGTCCACATCGTGACCTATAGTGCCGTATCCCACAGACGAGGCTCCAAGATGGGGTTTGTCCCTCTCGAACCGTTGTGACACTGTGTACAGGGGACCCACCTCATCAAATTGAGGCTCTGAGTTGATGTTGTAGTCCCCACGTATGTATTCCTCACGAGTACGATCACGCAGGTAATCACTGAAATCGTTGTGCATTCAAATTAAGCTAAAGAAAAATAGACAAACTGGAATCATACCATAAAGAACGGGTCCCAAATCTATGGTCTGCTGACTGGAATTGCACCACAAAGTTGGAACAGCTCCGACTCTGCATTAAAAAAAACACAAGCAAATTAGTATTACAATAATAGAATTCAATTCAATGAGATATCTAGTGAATACATTTTGTCTTTTCTTCCCTTCTCAGGATGCAAATTTTGGCAACAGAATAGTAATGAAAATACCGATATAAAACTTATTTAAATGATATACAAAAACCCTTTCTTTTCAAAATTTTTTACATGTACATGTACATTAAGACATGTTCAAAACTGCAAACTGAATCAGGGCTAGAATCAGGCAAAATATGTTTAATATGAGATGATGTAACTCATTTCAATGTACAATCAGGGGCGTATCCAGATATCATTAGAAGGGGACGGGCTTTTGAAGTTTGCTATTATTATTATTATTATTATTATTATTATTATTATTATTATTATAATTATTATCATCATCATCATCATCATCATCTCAATATACTCTATTACATTACGTAATACTACATGCTAATTATGGTCTTACATTAGTGTTATTAATACTTGTACATTTAAGAATAAGATATTGACTGATGAGTATTGGTCATGTCATGTAAGTCTATAAGCTGAGTTTATGAATCCAACAAACTCTTTTAAACTGTTCAATCACTTTTACTCCAGACCAGCTGTCTTTTTTAAGTAAACTGTTCAAGATTTGTCTTTCACTTTGTAGCTTGTTACTCTGGTATGGAACTGTTGCACAAACACTTTGTACTATGCTAATTCTAAAAAGTTGTAAGTAGGATCTAATATTTTCATGACTAGTCATTATTGTTATATCTGGATTTAATTTTAGATTTAGTGATAGTCTGCTAAATTATTATTATTATTATTATTATTATTATTATTATTATTATATTATTATTAATTCGTTAATTTCCTTTGTAAAGACCGCTTCCTCTTAGAAAGAAAATCAGTAGATTAACTGCAGAGATAGTATTTCAGTTCTTTGTAGACTGGAACTCCTAAAAAAAAAAGTGAAATGCATAGCCAAATTTTTGGTTTAAAGGGTCATATAAGCCAATGTCACCTACTTTCTGAATACGTCCCTGAGTACAATATTTGTATTAAAGGAGAATGTAAACATAAAACAAACTTTTCTTTCTCAGAAAGGAAGTTTAATTTTCTTAAATGTTGTTCCTATTCTCAACGAGCTGTTATGTTCATGGAGAAATGTGGATGTATATACTGTATGATTGAAACGTAATTATAATCGTAATGATATTCAGGGAATAAGAAATTATAGAAATCTGTCCTGCAGCTACTTTGTTATTCACAAATACGTATCGTAGAATGTTTTGGTGCCTTTAGTAATATGCTATCCTGATAACTATCTCTAAGCTACAGTTTGGTTAAAACTGTGTTCATATTATTAAATTATATAAAGAAAGAATTACTATTCTTGAGATTTCAAAGAAACAATAAACGTGGAATACGTAACAATGACATTTTCGAGTTACTGATTTAACGTAGGTACAATATGGATAGTTGCTTTTGGCTTGTAACTTCTACTGTTCGTACATAGAAGGAAATCTCAGACACTGTCCAAAAACAACCAATGAACAATTCGATTATCCAACATTATCGAATGGTTCAATAATGTGAAACAATTGAACGAATTAATTTGGTTCAGATATAAAAAAAACAATTTCACCGATAGTACCCACGACTAGCAAGCACCACGCTGTTAAAAAAATGACTGATATGAGCATGTGCAGCATGCTTATGCTCGCCAAGTGTTCATTAAGCTACTGTGCAACTTTCTTCACTAACCAACAACACGTTTCTTATTCAGAAATATGCTTTTGCAATACTGCTAAAATTAATTACCTGTACTGATCCACCAAATACTCAGGTGGCTGAGGATACACCCTACTCCTGGGATATTCCACTGGTATAACTGTTATATAGTTTTGACTATTGTCTGCCTGGTGATTATCCATGCCTTCAGTAGCTGACATAGTAACCAAATGAATAGTCTGAAATCAGATAAAATATTATAATAAATTTTGAATCTAAAGAAGATATCTACCAAATAATTAATAAAGAATAAAATATTATGTTCTTTCTCTCCATACCGGCATTTCACACATAAAAAAATAACAACGAAAATGTCGATCAATTTTATTTAGGCCTAATATAGAAATTGAAAGCCATAATATTTTCTAAAGTAGGCCTAACAATTTACCTTACCTAAGTGTTCCTTCTTTACTTACGAAATGTAAATAATGCACAGTAGAGCCCCGAATCCAGACTATACGGGCAATCCGGATAAGCAAAAATCTGGATAATACAGAGGATAAGAGCGTTATGTGGTTTTTGATTCTGTAATCTTAAATGGACAAAGGTTGGACCCAGTAATGTAGAAAGACGTTACTCAATGTACAGACCCAGAAACAAAGTCTGGGCATGACCATGTTATAACTGAAACTTGGAAAATTCAGACTGCCCAAATTTTGTTCCTGGGTCTGTACATAATAAACGAGTTTTTATTCATAATACAGTACAGTATATAACTGACTGTAAAAAACTTTGTTACTGTTCAGTACTGTATATACATACATTACTGTAATTAAAAAAGAAAGCAATCCAGATAACATGGAAGGCAGGATAATCGAAGTCCAGATAATCAGGATCCTACTGGATTTTAAAATAAAGTAATTAATGCAATTTATAACTAAAAAGTATATCAAGGTGTATTAATATATAGTTAGCCTTGCACTTTTGTTGTAAGAAAAGGCAGTTGCCATGAAAAAGGGTATGTTGCTTTGTAAATATTTAATTCATATTCCGCGATAAAATGTTTAGCTAATTCTGTAATCTAAATTTAGAAAGAATTTACGTCAGACAAAAAAATTCATCACGATTTAGTATCAGTCAGGCATATAGTACCTATTTTTATAGGGTTGTCTGAAAAGGAATTTTATATGGATATGATAGCTTAGACATATTCAGAGATCATTGTCCTTTGTATGCCAACATAAGAATTGGGTAGAGGAATTTAAGACAGGAAGAATGGAGGTCGAAGATGAATACTATGTTGAAAGACTTACTTTTGTGACCATTCCAGAAAATATTAATTCCATGCATGACATGATTTTGAAGGATCAAAAAACTGGATTCGAGCATATATCAGAGAATGAAAATTTCCTAATTATGTATCTTTCACATTTTACATCATGATTTGGGGTATGAGAAAATTATCTGCTAAATGGACCCTTAAATGCTTGAATACTGAAAATAAATGGCTGATAATGATAACAATTTCGAAGTTGCTTTACAGTCATTTTTAAGAGGATTCTTCTAACTTTTCGAATTGCACTGAAACTAAAGACGAACATGGAACCCTCAATACGATCAAAAAACAAAAAGGCAATCAAAAGAATGGAAATAAATACTCTAGTTCTCCCTACCCAAAAAAATTGTGGAGTAATGTTGTGGCTGTTTTTGCAAGATAATGCACCCGCACACAAGTCACTGACTGTGTTGCAGAAAACTGACTAAATTAGTTTTGAATTGATTAACGATCTACCATATTCACTAGATTTAACCCTCTCAGACTATTACCTATTTCCAACACTATTAAAAATATCATTCATTGAAAGGAAATGTTTTCATCAAATGAAACAGTCGTAAGTACTGTGAAACAGTGGTTTGCAAGACCAAGACAAGCAATTTTTAAAAGGTTTATAATCAGACAGAATAAGAAATGAACCTGTGTTGGAAAGAGTGGGTGAAGAAAAAATGATGCTGAAATTGATCAGGAAGAGGAAAATAAATTGGTTGGGTCACTGGCTGAGAAGAAACTGCCTACTGAAGGATGCATTGGAAGGAATGGTGAACGGGAAAAGAGTTTGCAGAAGAAGAAGATATCAGATGATAGACAACATTAAGATATATGGATCATATGAGGAAACAAAGAGAAAGACAAAAAAATAGGAAAGACTGGAGAAAGCTGAGTTTAAGTGAAAGACCTGCCCTTGGGCAGAACACTTACTTATTTATTACTTACTGGCTTTTAAGGAAACCGGAGGGTCATTGCCGCCCTCACATAAGCCCGCCATTAGTCCCTATCCTGAGCAAGATTAATCCAGTCTCTATCATCATATCCCACCTCCCTCAAATCCATTTTAATATCTTCCCATCTACATCTCGGCCTCCCCAAAAGTCTTTTTCCCTCCGGCCTCCCAACTAACACTCTATATGCATTTCTGCATTCGCCCATGCTTGCTACATGCCCTGCCCATCTCAAACATCTGGATTTAATGTTCCTAATTATGTCAGGTGAAGAATACAATGCGTGCAGTTCTGTGTTGTGTAACTTTCTCCATTCTCCTGTAACGTCATCCCTCTTAGCCCCAAATATTTCCCTAAGCACCTTATTCTCAAACACCCTTAACCTATGTTCCTCTCTCAAAGTGAGAGTCCAAGTTTCACAACCATAAAGAACAACCGGTAATATAACTATTTTATAAATTCCTTCAGATTTTTTGACAGCAGACTGGATGATAAAAGCTCCTCAACCGAATAATAACAGGCATTTCCCATATTTATTCTGTGTTTAATTTCCTCCGGAGTATAATTTATATTTGTTATTGTTGCTCCCAGATATTTGAATTTTTTCACCTCTTCAAAAGATAAATTTCCAATTTTTATATTTCCATTTCGTACAATAATCTCGTCACGAGACATAATCATATAGGGCAGAACACTAAATGAATGCAATGAATAATTTTCTTTATGACCATTATGCTAGGCTAAGTGTATGGAGCTGAAAGATGATTATGCTGACAAACAACTGTTTTGAAATACAGCAACTTTTCCTATGTTAGGCTAAGAACTTATAATACTACCTTATAGATATTAATTTGAATTTTGGATCTAGAACTTTAATAATAAAGCTAAAAATTATGAATTCGTGACATCTCCCCTCCCTATACAGTACATCTGAGCCATGCTGGCACAGAAAGTGACAAGCCGCATACTGAGCAGGAAGCCACGCATCTGCTGCTAAGCCATGTGTGCTCTAGTGACTGCTGTGCTAAGATGACATGCTTGCTCTCAAGGCCATTCTCGTATCAATGCGAATATCTCCATAAATAAAAGCAGCACTGGTAAACAGTAGTGGTATTGATCGATCAATATATATTTAATTAATTAACTATTTTCATTTAATCGATTAATCGAGTTTTGATAGAGTTCAAAAAATGTTTTAATATACTGTAATACACAATTATTGTTAAATTTAACTTGTGTTCGGTAATAAGCATAAGTATTAAATGTTGTGTATCTGTATACATTGTATTATTATATTACAAAACAACTATTTTAATTACTTACTAATATATTTATTATGAGGCTTATAATTTATTGTGTCAATTTCTCCGGGAATTTTTGAGACAAACATAAATAACAAAAAGTGTGAAGACTCAGTTAATACTGCTTCATCCATGATTTTAAACATGTGAGTGCACTCACATGCTCCAAATTAAGTGCCGCTCTACGTTTAGTAACAATGTTTCTTGCATCACTAAACACGAAAAAACTTTTTTTCTGTCAAGCACTTCTCCACAATAGTTCAATTTAAATCCAAACGTTTCACCGAGTTTATCTCTCAAATTCTCATATGACATAATGGAGCTTACACTTTTCACAACCACAGAAAACTGATTTTTTTTTTCCTTTATCAAATTAAACACACAACCTTCATACACAAACTCAGTACAGAAACTGCAAAATGCAAAAGTACAGCGGTCGAGACAGAAGACCAGCCCCTACTGTAATGGAATTACCAGATTTTAGAAAGAGAAGAAGGTAGTTACACTCTCACTTGTACACAGTGTAGACATGGATATTTTATAAGGGATGAGGGGGACGAATCCCGGAAAAGTATGTATTTCATATGCTAGGAAGATGAGCTGACAACAAGTGGATGTTTTCTTGGAAAACCATAAAACTTAATAAGGGTTTCACATTGTTTTTCAGCTTTCAATAGAGATAGACTAGGTCACTGTCCTCATATCTTCATCTCTTTCTGAAGTGTTTGTGCAAAGATTTTCCCTACGCTACCTGGTTTACAGTTAGAAAATAACAGTACTATTGTGCTTTTAAGTAAGCAATTTCCGAGAGAGAAATATTGTCAGAATTTTAGTATGAGTTTGTATTAACAAACTAATAATTAATATCAACTACAACTGATTAATTATAATAGACTCGATTAAATATTTTGAAATTGATCGATTAATCGATTAAATCCCACAACACTAGTAAACAGACATTCAATAAGAAAACATATTTACATATACAACACGTACATAAAGAATAGGATTATGTGCTACTACCAACGAAAATTCAAACGTGAATTTCCTGACAGGCCAGTATCTATCAAAGTACAATATCAAGGTTATTTATATATAAATAGATTCAATAAAACAGGTTCTCTAACAAAAGTGCTCTGTTCTTACAAAGAAAACTTGGTGTGGCATGAGAACCTAGTTCATGCAAATCTCCGAGATGTTCAGCACAGCAGACAGGGATTTGTAAAGCATCTGCAGGAGTGGCAATAAAATTATTTACACTAGAACCATACAGAATTCCATTATGTCTTGAATCAGAGCCCCAAGATTAAAATCGCAGGCTTAACTTTCGTAATTGGTGTTAGAAAAAGTAAAATATGAAGAACTTGATACCAGATCAATTTTTTTTTCTGAGGCAGCTAGGTTTCATCTGCATAACCACGTGGCTTCACAGAATGACAAATATTGGTCATTAGCAGAACGAGGTATTGTGCATGAAGCTCATTGTACAATTCAAAAGTAGTGGTGTAGTGTGACATTAATGGCTACAGAATTACTGGATCATTTTTCTATCAACAAACAATAAACAGTGCTAGGTACATCGGTCATATTTTGGAACTTCTATGTATGTGGAATGTGTCTCGGTGTATTTCCAATAACACAACGTGATAGTCCATATTGCATATGAATCCATGACTGAAGTGCGCCTGATATTTGGAGACAGAATTATAAACAGGAATTCACAGTTCATCAGATCCCCCGATCTCATACCTTATCTCTGGGGAATGTTATAAAATATTGTATATAAAATTAATCCCCATTTGCTAAATGAACTGAAAGAAAACATGCACAGAGCAATTACGCCCATAACAATATAAGAATATCTCTAATTGAGGTTTTTGCTGATACGTACATTTATTTGACGATATGTGTCCGAAGAAGAACAGCTGTTTGTATACATCTGAAGTCTGATTAATGAAATAGGCCTATGTTAGTAGTCAGCGATGTATGCAATGGAGGGGGGAAGAAACTGGCCACCCTACTCCATTATCTCCTGGCTTAGTTGCCTCGTGAGCGACACCTTATTGGTGTCATTTAAAAGGTTCCAACCTGTCTTCGGACAGTTGACTAAACAACAATAATAGAAGAACTAGTGCGTATGAATGACAGCTACTTGAGAAGGTGTGAAGTATTCGTAGGAGAAAATGGACATCACATACAGCATCTCCTCTGAGCAGGGTGAGTACCAAATGACGAAAATGTTAAAATGTTACGTTTTATTTAACGACGCTCGCAACTGCAGAGGTTATATCAGCGTCGCTGGATGTGCCGGAATTTTGTCCTGCAGGAGTTCTTTTACATGCCAGTAAATCTACTGACATGAGCCTGTCGCATTTAAGCACACTTAAATGCCATCGACCTGGCCCGGGATCGAACCCGCAACCTTGGGCATAGAAGGCCAGCGCTGTACCAACTCGCCAACCATGTCAACCCAAATGACGATGTGTTATCTATGCCACTACCTAAGTTTTAACTAGATAAGTTGTGAGAGCATGCATGCCATCTTAATTGCAGACGTGTGGCTTCCTGCCCAGTATGGGGTCAGTCAACTTCCATGCTAGCATGGTTCACATACACTATAGTTTTTTTATGTATGCACTACCAAGGAAGATGAAAACCTTCTGAATAACTTTATGATATCTTTACTGTGTTAACTTTCGCAATTTATCTGGCTGGCTAGTTTCGAGATGGTGTCCTTCATTGTCTGAAGCCTAGTGAAGCTCCCACGCTGTCTTCTGATTTCCTGTTGTGATGAGATGTGTTCATGATTATGTCGAAAAGGATGTGTTTTGAAATTCAGTTGAGTGTTCAGGAGTGTTTTTGTATGTTTATAAATTTCATAATGTTCTAGGGTGTTAAGTTTTTGGTTTTTTGGTTGGATGTGTAGTATTTTCACGTCAGTGTTTATGTTGCTGTAACTGTGATTGGAGTTTGTGCGTAGGTTGAAATTTATAAACATACAAAAACATATCCACATCACATCCTGAACACACAACTGAATTTCAAAACACACACTCTTTTCGACACAATTATGAATACACCTCATCACAACAGAAAATCAGAGGACAGTGCAGGATCTTCACTAGGCTTCAGACAATGAAGGATGCCATTTAGAAACTAATCAGCCAGGTAAACTGCAAAAGTTAACACAGTATAGATGTCATAAAGTTATTCAGCGATTATGAGTGTTAAAAGGGTGTATCAAAGAATGAATATTAAAAACCTAATATAAACTGTATAACTTTGCATTTTTGGATGTTATGGAGCAACAACAAAGAGGAAATTTGTTTAGGTTTTTTGAAGAATGAAAAGAAAAATGTGTAGAGAATTTAATATCAACTTGAGATCAATACTATACTTATTCATACTACTCGAAAGTGTAAGTGCTGCTTTAATCCATGACAAATTATCTGAAAGCTACGAGTATTTTGGTCAAAATAAGTTGCAGAAGCAATTTTTCCAGAACAGTTCGGTTTTCCCCACCATTCTAAAATTATTGTTCTATTATCATTACGCCATTACTTTACCGACAAAACATAATTCTTGCTGTTGAACATGGGTGTAAAAAAGTAGTTAGATTTTATGTAGGACATATGTAATATATATATAAATTATTATATTTTGTATAACATAAACATTACTTATGGTAAGTGCTATAGGTGCACAATCAAGTGAAAAACCATAAAATTAAACTTTATTTCATGCCGTTTGTTGTATATCATCAAAATAAAAAAGTGTAATAATTTTCCTTCTTAGGGTCCTTATGGATGGACAGTTGCACCTTATTTTTTCTTGCTTTGTTTGCCAGATGTCTATGAAGTCTCACAAGACATTCTCCTGCAAAAATATTTGCAGTCTCAATAGAGTCATTGATTCACAGAGATATCTGTCTGCATAGCATCCAATTATTTTGCCTGAAGAGCAGAGCTCTTTTGTGTGTTATAATTATATGATACAAGACCTTTGGTTCTACTTCATTTTCGAATTTATATATCCGATCTTAAGAAACCATCATCTTTGCTCAGGTTGAATTCGCCAACTTTGAATATAGTGACAAATACATGGGTCATTGAATAATTAGTGGCAACATTTGAATTACCAACAAAGAAAACATTTTTGGAACAGTCACATTGTTGCAGTGCTCAGAAGTAGTAGCAGTGCTCAGAAGTAATCTCCTCCATCATGAAGAACCCACCTCCACACTTCAGGGAGATGATGGATGCCATCCACATCATCTTGTTGTACTAATCTTTAACAGACTGCTCTACTGCTGCTATAATTGCCTGTTTTGTTCTAAAGTGAACTCCTCTAAGTGGTAATTCCATTTTCGAGAAAAGGTCAAAAATCACATGGACTCGTATCAGGAGAGTATGGAGGATGCTCCAGAACGTCTCAGTTCCATCTGCGAAGTAAATTAACCACAGAGGCAGCTATATGAGAGCGAATACCATTATGTAGCACAATAGGATGAGAATTCAGGAGATTTGGACGTTTACGGCACACTGCTGGTTGTAAATGGTGTTCCAGAAAGTAACTGTACTATGCATCATTCACACGATTTCCTACAGGAACTGAATAAGTGAGAAGGATTCCGTCAAAAACATAACCAACAATGGTGTTCTCCCAGCAGTGCTCTTACAGCATTCACTTACCGATTAAGGTCTTCCAGCTCCATGTTTTTGATGAACATCTTCTCTCCCGCTGAAAAATGCATGCGTCCATCTAGCCACGATACGATATAGTGAAGTCTCTCTTCCACAAGCTTCCAGTAATGCTGTATGACATTGTCGAGCATTCTTCCTTTTGCGATCTGAATTTTAATGAATGCATCTTTTTTCATATTTGCTAAACATTTTAGAGCACTACAGATAACAGTCTACAAATTAAACTCACTACAAATATCTTATGAGATTATTGTCTTCAAACTCATAGAAAACACACATCAGATGCTCTTCTTTCTCACTGTTATCAGCTTGCATCATTTACTGCTGATAGCGCCACATACAAACATTTTTGCCACTAATTATTGAATGGCCCATGTATAGTAATTACCGGTACCGGTACTTGAATGTTGTGGACAACTGTGTACACCATACTTTTATGTACTGTGTAAAATATAATTTAATGAGAAAGATAATCAACGTAATATAATTAATAATTACATACATTAGATTTATCCTTACTGCCATAAATTGATAAAGCCAATAAAAGCAGATTAGGTGACCGAAATATAGATGTTTCTGATGTTAACAACTTCATGTTAATAAAACATAATAACATATTGATTGAGGCTATTAAAAAAACTCACCAATTAAGATGAAGCATATGCAAAGACCTGGTGTAACAGAGATTGGTTTAAATATTAAGAAGAATATTATAATTCCATTCCTTCTTTTACTTAAAATTACAAAGTGATTTAATGGTGGATAAAATGTTAACAACAGGTATTGTTATGTTACATAATATTATTATAATAGCTTTAGAATCAGTTATTAAGTGGGTAAATTTTTAGTTAAATACAACTATGTAAGTCATACTTAAAGAGAGAGAATGTGCTATAACATTACATTTTGAGACATACTAAACATATATACAGAGTGATTGAGGACGAGTAGTAAAAATTTTAGGGGATGGTAATATGAACTACTGTGAGTAAAAATTCATATATACATGTGTCCAATTTTCAATGAGTGTCGCACATAATAAGTTTTATAAATGGCATGAAAGAACGACAAATGACTACATACTACTGACTACATGTAGAGAAACAGCTGTCTGCAGTTAGCATGTACAGATTCGATGTGTGTGGTGTGATAAACAATCAGTTCATTGGGTCTGCTGTGTTACCAAATAGTCTTACAGATTGTAGCTACTTAGTCTTTCTGTAAAATGAGTTTCCAATGTTGGCTTCAAGGATGGACATGTTCTTCCAGTATAACAGAGCCTCTGTACATTTTAGCTGTCAGGCGACACATCATTTAAATTTTCCATTATTTAAACAATGGATCGGCCACAGTCGTCAAGTGCATTGGCCACCAAAATTCTCAGAACTTATTTGTATTTATTTTTGTCTACAGGTTAGATGAAAGGCAAAGTGTACAACTACAAAATTAAATTAACACAAGGAACGAATTGGTTACTTACATTATGATCAGTGCTGCTCTCATAAAAAACGACAAGACAACTTCAGAAGAGCAACATTTACTGTTGTCAATAAAGCGGAAAAGTGCATTGAAGCCAGTCATGGAATTTTTTATCCATTACTATGAACCGTTGAAATATACTGATACCATGAAAATACGCAATAAATGTAATCATTATGTCATTAATTTGTCTTTTCTTCTTGCCCTTGCAACGTTTGTTATGTGTAGCATTCAAACAGTTGTATCTTCACATCCACTGAAAATTGGACACATGTTTATATGAACTTTGAACGCACGCACACACACATACATACATGCACAAATGCACACATACACCAATTTGAACAACTCCAACAACACGAGTTAATATTCATTATTGAATTAAAACATAATTACATGGATGCTATTATTACTAATTTAAAGTTATATGAGTAAAAATACACAGAAGGTAATGAAGGTCGATAAATGATACAGTCTGTACCAGTCATGTAAGCATGTTTGATCTCCGTATTAATTACCAGCCAGAAGTCTAGCTGAATGCTCTGTACATGGGCTCATACCATACCATCAGATATATAAAAAATTGTCACAATTGCAAAAGTAAAGCAGATATTCATACACATATAAAAGGACATAATGAAAGATATAATCCACATTATCAAGTTCAATTACTTTATTTTTTCTTTAAAATAAAGAGAGAGGCTGTGCAATAACATTGCATTTTGAGACATATGTAATATTTCTGGGCTCAAGATTTGTAATTCTTAATAACCTCATTTACCTCCAGCTGGAGAAAAACGATATGTATACCAATAGTAAATTTAATATCTATATTCAGCTCCAGTACAACTCTTGGTAACAGATCCACATTTCGATTTCCCTTTACTTGTCTTCCTTGATGATGGAACTGATACGCAGTTCTGAAATGCTGAATGTTTTTACACTTATGACTTTGTGCAAAATCTCAAACTGTGGAAGTCTTAAATTAGATTAAAAAATACTAAAATTAAAATAAACTATTCTATTTACATATAAACACTTTATTATTAATTATTATCATTTCCATATTATATTAGCTGAAGTGACGAGCATTCTGAGTCTGCCACACACCAGAAAGCAAAAGACAGTCAACTGCCATTATTTTCTGAATGAAAATATTTGCTTTCTGGATGAATTAACTCGTAAGTACAGTTACTGAATGTGAATAAAATATGTACAATGGTTAAAAGAGAAAATGAACATGATGTTATATAAAAACATCATGCCTAATGCATTTATATGTTTCTTTCCATACCAGGTAGTATCGGTATGTTAAAACACTATTTTACCAAATCTTGAAATGTATTTTTGTAGAATCACAATGCCTTATTTTCCTTCAGATTTTATTATTGGCAGTAAGTCATGTACGAACATTTTGCAGACATTAACAAAGGATAAGCTGAAAAAATATATTTTATTGAATGTGAAGATAACTGAAAAAGACAGAGAAGAAACCTTTCCGGCAACATAAAAGTTTTATGCAAACTTCTTAAACTTTAATTTTTATAAATTATAATACAGAAAAAAAAACAATGTCTTGCTGTTCCAGTAGCTTTGTGCTATAACGTGACTTATTAATCAGAGAACTTAGATTTAATCCCCAACTTTGACTGAAATGATATATGTGGTGAACATGACAACAGGATTTTTTTCCGAGGTTCTCATAATTTCCTGAGCTTTTGAAAATTTAATTTTACCTACCAAAACTCTCCATTTCACTTATATTTCCCCCAATTTCATACCATTCCATTTCATTAAAGAAAAGGTGCACAGGATACCACATAGACTGCCAGCCAGATGCACATCTTTGTTTATGTAAAGCTCAATGCTGGACACAAAATAACTCGTTGGGAATGTCTAGATAGCGAGAACCACTGGTACACAAGCATGTAAGTTCTAATGACCATTACAGAATTACCTGTGCGTATCTTTGTGACATTTTTTCCTAGGGAGTTTTTTGATAGATTTATCAGTGGTTACAGTGCAGAAAGCTTAATCTGACCCTTTACAAAAACATCTAAATAGAAAACTAGTATTATTGTAGTAATGTATCAATTGAAACATTCTTCTGTGTAGAGGATATTTCGTAAAAGGAGTTTCGTTGTTAATTCTTTGTGGCGGCTTCAAATATTATCATGAAATGAAATAAAGTTTTAATTTCAAACATGGTGCACAAAGTTATTTTTTTTAAGGTTACACCACCAATCATATAACATCCTTAACATTTTGTAAGGTACATTAGGGTTATGGTCGAACAAATGATACAAAGTCGCTCTTAACGAAATTCAGATTGTTACAATTAGTACCACTGTTTGAACAATGACAGTGACTAGTCAAAATTTTCTGAGCATATCTAGTAAAAGCAAACAGAAAAAGTAATGTTCCAGTAAATGATTGATAGCAATTCTGAAATAATGCATCATTAGGCTTATTCATCTCAACATAGTATGAATGCACATTTGTGCCATAGCAAGTTTACAATAGAATATCTTCGATAATAAATTTTGCAGTTTTTATATGCTGTGCTGAATATCAAACTTTATAAAAACTGAAGCATGTGCAATAAAAAACTAAGAATAACAACTTACATGTGGATCGTTTTCCAACATAGCTCACTTCTAAGATTACTTATATACAGGTATCATTGATGGACAGTTCACAAAACACCACTTCCACAGATGCTGGACTGTTAAAAAATTGTATGCACCAAGTGTCGTTTTTAAATCTTTCCAAACAAACACAATTACAAAACAGTTTTATATTTCAGGTAGGTTACTGTACTTAAGCAGCATCTTCAGTGCTTCATCCAGCTTCGACATTGCTGAATAGATCATTGTAAAATATGTCCATCCATAAAATGGAAATGTCTATGAAGTTGAAGCACTGAAAAAAAAGAAACAGGAAGCACACTGAATGCACACATTATTTCTGTAAACAATAAAGAGGACTGTTACACATGAAAGCTCTTCAGATTGTCCATGCACGAGTGAAACAGTGATTATGCACACGAGAGATGGGGGAGGAAGTGGTGGCAAGTACTACAAAGCAGACAAGAGAGAATAGTAATAGGCCTACTCAGACGATTCTTACCTAAATTGTTATTTCTTTTATAAATATGGTAAAAAACCGCGCGCGCACGCACGCGCACACACACACACACACACAAAATGGCTTTTAAGGAACTCGGAGGTTTATTGCCACCCTCACATAAGCCTGCCATTGGTTCCTATCCTGAGCAAGATTAATCCAGTCCCTACCATCCTAGCCCACCTCCCTCAAATCTATTTCGATATTTTTCTCACATCTATGCCTTGGCCTCCCCACAGGTCTTTACATCTCAGGTCTTCCAACTAACATTTTATAAGCATTCCTAGATTCAGCCATACATGCTACATGCCCTGCCCATCTCAAAAGTCTGGATTTAATGTTCTCCATTATGTTAGGAGAAGAATACAATGCATGCAGTTCTACATTGTGTAACTATCTCCATTCTCCTGTAACTTCATCCCTCTTAGCTCCAAATATTTTCCTGAGCACCTTATTCTCGAATATCCTTAACCTCTGTTCCTCTTTCAAAGTGACAGTCCAAATTTCACAACCATACAGAATAACTGGTAATATAACTGTTTTATAAATTCCAACTTTCAGCTTTTTCGAGAACAGACTGAATGATAAGTTTCGCAACCGAATAATAGCAGGCATTTCCCATATTTATTCTGCATTTAATTTCCTCTCGAGTGTCATTTATATTTGTTACTGTTGCTCCAAGGTACTCGAATTTTTCCACCTTTTCAAAGGATAAATTTCTAATT